>NW_006408720.1:4723390-4733356 GCF_000296735.1 Chrysochloris asiatica | reverse complement strand
TAAGGGCAATTTTATGAAACTAATCATAACTGGGAACAGCTTTTGGATTTACCAACACCCTCTATGGACGAAGGAACAGTGGAAATAGTGACTCTGAGGGGAACTGCTGGGTCAGTCAAATTCAAGACAGAGAGGTCAGCTCAAAATATTATGTTGAATGTTTTTTTTTTAGATTCCAAAGAGGTAATCTTGATAGATTGTCTTAAAGGACACAGAACAATCATGGAAGCTTATTAGGAAGATGTTTTAAGAAAATTGGAAACAGCATTGGTGAGAAAAGTCAGGAATGTTGCACGGAGGAAATTGTTTTTATCATGACAATGCCTTTGCTGATTCTCCAAATGTAGCAAGGGCTGTTCTATGAGAATTGCTTTGGAAAAACAGACCTCATCTACCCTACAGCACTGATGTTTTTTGGTCACCAAACAAAAGCACATTTCAAAGGAACACAGTTTGAGTTCCTCAAAATGGTATAAATTAAAGATTGCAGAATTCTGGGAAGGGTTATAAAGATGAAGACTACCTTCAGAAATAAATAAACCTAGAAAATATGTAGAAAAACAGTAGATGCACATTTTTGTATGTTTGTTTAATAAATGTTTCCATGATTTTGTAGTACAACTATTTGATTCACCTGTGTGTGTGCTTTATGTATATGTGTATGCATAAGGTAATAGTATTACTAATATGCTCAAGTGTTTCTAAGGAGGTAAGCTCACTGTCCCTATGCCACTAAGTTAATTGAAGAGAGGAGATGAGAATGAGAAAAAGAACTCTACACAGGTGAATAGTCTTTTAAGGCAGTTATTCTCAGGCATAAAAATGGCATAATGTATTTGTAATATCATCAGTTAAATTAGCAATTACCAACTAGCTCTAGAGGTGAGCACAGAATTAAACTTTACTTCTCCACATGATAACTTATCACTATGCTAATATTATAGATCCTTATTTAATCTTAATCCATCCAATCACAAAATTTTAGATCACATAGGCCCAAAACCAATTTAATTCACATGCTGGAATATGGAACAGGAATGCTATCTGTCTCCCAAGACTCAGTTCAAAGCTGTTTCATGATGTCTTCTTTAATTCCCCCTCCTAGAATTATTTTGTTCTCTACTCTGACTTTCTTAATGCCTCTCTGTGTCAAAATTATTTATGTAGATGATATTATCACTACTATTGTCACTGCAGGATGAGCATCAGACTGATAACCACATGGTCAGTGGTTCCAACCCATCAGCTGTTCCTTGGAAACCCTATACAGGGTTACTATGAGTTGGAAACAACTTGATGGCACTTCACAACAACAACAACAACATACTGTTTAAACTTTGATCCTGGTTATAATTTTGGGTAGGGGTGAAGGGAAGAATAGAAAAACTAGTGTAGCAGAGCTCACTGTTTCAGTGTAGGGAATGGAATTACACTGAGGAACTTAGGGACTATACTGAGTTGGATACTCAACTTTAACTGCAAGGTGCAGCCGTTACCTGAGCTTATTTTCATAATCAATTGTTGCACAATTACCAACTCTGCAAAACGAATACAGTTCTAGGGGATTTCATGTGCCATTGCATTGGCTGCTATTAAGAACTATCACATCTTTCCTTATATGTCATTTCTACTAGCAGAATTGATGTATGGTAAGGCAGATAATGACAGATTCCTAGAAAAGAATGTATGAAAGAAATATGGACTGTAACAGTGTACAAATATCAATAGAATTTACAACATAGAGAACAAAAGTTTTAAGTAAAAAAAAAAAAATCAACCATTTATTGTGGGAGTTTTTTGTACTAGGCATTATACATGTTCAAAATTTCATGGAAGATTTCCATTTTCCACAAACTGTTAGAAGCCTCTTCATATATTATAACTCATATTCAAATCCATCCACATCTTGTTTGTTTTGTTGTTGTTAGTGCCTTCAAGTTGATTCTGACTCATAACAACCTTGTATAGGGTTTCTAAGGCTTTTTAAATATTTGTGGGAGAAGATAGCCTCTTCTACAGAGAAGCAAACTGTCAATCAAAGGTCTTGACTTGACAGCACACAACACAGTAACAACATCTAGGAAGAGGCAAGTTGATATTCACACCAAGTTTTCCTTGATTCAACAACCATTATTTTTCGATCCTTCGTGCTTAGATATACACTATGTTTCCATGCAACACCAAAGCAATATTTTTGTTATCTGTTTGCTTTTTGTGGCTTTTTTTTGGCAGGGGGAGGGGTAGAGGACACAGTGGCTTAGTAGTGATGTGATTCCATAGCTTTCTAGGAACCTTTTTTGTAGCAGAGAATTTCCACAGCCTATTTCTAGATGCTACACTTTTGTTTATTAGAAACGGATGACTGATCTATAGATTTCAGGTACATAAGTAATATTTGGCCTCACTAAATGGATGAAGATAATGTCATTGGCGTATTTTTTGCCCTGATGAAGACTAATTCCTGCATATAGGCAAGCCAAATCCTGGAGACAGAAAACATCACTGAGCCGTAGGTTGAGAACATAAAGACAACAGAGGCAACAGGATCATAACGACTGTTTTAAAGCAGGAGGAGACTTATAGAACCCTACATTTTCTGAGGACATTTCATAACTCCTTTTAATGTGATTTGTAACATTCTCATAGTTTTATGAATTACCATTTGGTAAATGCACAAGGAAAGTGTTTCTAAGGGACCAAAGCACTTGGTAGTCTTTGCCTAGGATAACAGTTGCCAGTTTACTTCAGTGAACTCAGCTATTATGATCGCCATCTGTGCTCCCATTATTATAATCTAGGGGCATTTCTACACTGTCTTGTGGAGTTGCTATGAGTTCAAATTGACTCCATGGTACCTAACAACAATAACTTATGGCCTAGAAACCAAGAACTTGAATTGCAAGATCAATATATTTCTTGTCTTAAATTTCGGCAACACAAACATTATGCATCTCACTTTTATGCTTGTTTTCCACACTTTTGCTTTTCTTGGCTTAGTTTCATTCTTTCTATTGAATTTTCCCAATATTCTGTACAAATTATCTTACTATCCAATTTTCCACTCATATTTTTTTCTCTTCTCCTTTTTCTCCATAACTTTGGATTTTTCTTTTTCTTTTTCTACAAGATTGCACGTTTCTCTGCCTTTTCTTTTGCATCCGTCACCTCCATGAACTTCTGACCTTTGTTTCATCATCCCAATCTCTTATATCCAATCTTATTATCTGGAAGATTTCCCTTCTGCTTTCACACATGATTGTTTTACTGTTTCCAAGAAGCATTGCATTTAAAGAAGCAAGCAGAGGAAATGACAGTGTAATCAGTGGCATCCTTTAGGAATTAGACTATTGTTAATATCACAGTAAGCATTGAAGCTGAGTATGTCCTTCACTTTCCATGACTCCAGATGCAAAGCATTATGGTTATTGGCAAAGTGCTACCTAAATCAAACTCATCTTCTCTTCTCTCTTTTTATTATTCCAAAATGAAAATTTGCAATGCAACTGAGAATTTATTTTAAAGAAATAAGATGCTTTGGAAAGTAATTTTGATACAAATCTTCAAGAATCTCATCTTGGAAAAAAAGACAACGGTATCTAAGCAGTTGGTGGGCTAGTTCACAGTATATACTTTGGGTTTATTTTTCACATTTCGGGTCTATTTTCCACCAGCACCATTGCTACTTGCACTCTGTGATAACATTTTCCTTTTTTTAATGCAACCTTCACACTTATTTTCAATTTAACTTATATTATAATCAATTAAAATGTTTGGCATTGCCAACTTTTAAACATTTGTTTGATTTTTTTAATGCCAAAACCAAACAGCTGTTGGTGTAAATGCTACTCTGACTCATAGTAACCCCATAGGACAGAGTAGAACTGCTCCATAGTGTTTCCAAGGTGGAAACAGACTATCATATCTTCATCCCATGAAGTGGCTGGTCAGTTTGAACCACTCACTGACTTACTTGTTAGCAGCCAAGCTCTCAACCACTGCACTGCCAGAGCTCTTCCTTTAGTAGTACCATTGTGCTATACATGTAGTCACTACTTGTTTAATGTTTATTAATTGATTTTTCATTTGGCCTTTTAAAATGTGTTTTACTATAAATATCTCAATGATGTAAAGGAAAATGTAACTTATAAAATGAATTTTAAAATGATTGTTCATATTAATCACAATATGAAAGTCACCAAAAACGAAATGTAATTCATAAGCATCAATATCATATGCAATCTTGTTGTTAGATGCTGTAGTCAGTACCAACTCATAATAACCCTATGCACAACAGAACGAAATAGTGTCCAGTCCTCACTAACCTCATATTCATTGCTACACTTGAGCCATTGTTGTTGCCACTGTGCCAACCCATCTCATTACGGGTCTTCCTCTTTTTCGCGGAACTTCCACTTTACCAAGCATGATGACGTTTTCCAGAGTCTGGTCCCTCCTGATATGTCCAAAGTTTGAGAGACGAAGTCTGAACATCAAAGTTTGTAAGGAGCATTCTGGCTGTGCTTCTTGCAACACAGTCGTTTTTTTGGTGGTCCATGGAGTGCTAGTGTGGTACTGTGGGTTAATGTGCCAGACTGCAAAACCATTTGAACTGCAAGGTTAGCAGTTCAAGCTCACCAGCTGCTCCTTGGAAACTCTATCCAGGGTCGCTATGGGTCGGAACTGACTTGATGGCACTTAACAAGAACAACAACATGGTACTTTAATGTTCTTCTCCAACTCTAACTTGAATGCATCAATTCTCCTACGGTATATTTTATTCATTGTTGAACTTTCAAATGCATATGATGTTATTGAAAGCCGTGGCTTGGATCAGGCAAACCTTGGTCCTCAAACTGACATCTTTGCTCTTGAACATGTTACAGAGGTTTTATGCAGCACATTTGCTTAATGCAATGCATAGTTTGATTTCTTGATCACTGCTTACATGAGTGTTGATTTCTGATCCAATAAAAATGAAGTCTTTGACAACTTGAATCTTTTCTCCATTGATATAGATGTTGTTCATTGGTCCAGTGGTGTGGATTTTTTGCTTTCTTTACATTGAGATGTAAGCTATACTGATGGCTGTAATCTTAGATCTTCATCAGTAAGTATTTTAAGTGCTCTTTGCTGTAAGCAAGCAAGGTTGTTACATCTGTATACCGTAGATTGGTAATGAATATTCCTCCAACCCTGATGGCATATGTTTCTTCATGTAATCTGGCTTCTCAAATTATTTGCTTTGCATACAGACTGAATAAGTATGATGAAGGAATACAACCTTGCTACACACCTTTTCTAATTTCAAACCATTCAGTGTTCCCTTGGTCTATGTACAGGTTCCACATGAGCACAATTAAATGTTCTGGAATACTCATTATCCACAATCTTTTCATGACACATAAATTTGAAAAATTTTGCTTAGTTAATAAAGCACAGATAAACATCTTTCTGCTATTCTTTGCTTTCATCCATCTGATGTCAGTAATGATATCCCTTATTCCATGTCTTCTTCTGAATCTAGCCTGAGCTTCTGGCAGCTCCCAGTCAAGGTACTGCTGCAGCTGTTATTGAATTATCTTTAGTAAAAGATTTCTTGCATGCAATATTAATAATATTGTCTGGTGATTTCTATATCTGTTTGCAACAACTGTCTTTGGAACGGGCACAAACATGAATCTTTACCAATCAGTTGACCCTGTAGCTGTCTTAAAAATCTCTTGGTATAGATGGGTGCCTCCAGTGCTACATCAGTTTGCTGAAAGATTATAATTTGTATTCCACCAATTCCCGGTGCCTTGTTCTTTGCCAGTGCCTTCAGTGTACTTTGGACTTCTTCTTTCAGTATAATTTACTCTTGTTCATATGCTACTTCTTGAAATGGTTGAACATCTACCATTTCTAGTTGGTACAGTGACTCCGTGTATCCCTTCCATCTTCTTTTTTTCTATATTTTTTGCATCATTCAATATTTTGCCCATAGAATCCTTCAATACTGCATTTTGGTTTTCTTCACTTCTCTTAGCTTGAGAAATGCTGAGAATGTTCTTTCCTTTTGGTTTACTAACTCCAGATCTTTGCATATTTCCTTATAACATTTGATTTTGTCTTCTCCATCTGATGTTTGAAAATTTTTATTCAGCTCTTTTATCTCCTCATTTCTTCCAGTTGCTTTGGCATCTCTATGCTGGATAGTAAGTTTCAAAGTCTCTTCTGACATCCATTTTGGTCTTTTCCTTCTTTCTTGTATTCTTAAGACCATTTGCTTTCTTCCTGTATAATGTTTTTTATGTCATCCCACAGCTTTTCTGGTCTTAAGTTTTTAATGTCTAATGCATCAAATCTATTTTTCAGATAATCTCTAAGTTCAGGTGGGGTATGTTCAATGTCATATTTTGGTTCTTGTGGATTTGTTTTAATTTTCTTCAGCCTCAGCCTGAATTTCCATATGAACAATTAATTGTCTGTTCCACAGTCTACCTCTGGCCTTGTTTTGATGAATGAAATGGAGCTTTTCTACCATCTCTTTTAACAGATGTAGTCAATTTGATTTCTGCATATTCCATCTGGTACAGTCCATGTGTATAGTCATCTTTTATGTTGTTTTAAGAAAGTTATTTGCAATGAACAAGTTATTAATCTTGCAATCTCCAGTGCATTGTTTCTATTACAAAGGCCACATCTTCCAATGACTGATCCTTCCTGTTTGTTTCCAACCTTTAGATTTCAATCACCACAATTATCAATAAATCTAGATTGCATCAGTTTCAGACTGAAGAATTTGGTATAATTCTTTAATTTCATCATCATTGGTTTTGTGTTTGGTAAGTGAATTTGAATAATAGTTTTCTTAACTGGTCTTCCTTGTAGGCATATGGATATTACTGGATCATAGACAGTGTTGTCCTTCAAGATAGATCTTGAGATGTTCTTTCTGATGATGAATGCAGCACCATTCCTCTTCAATTTTTTATTTATGGCATAGTAAACCGTATGATTTTCAGATTCCAAATGGGCAATAACAATCAATTTCAGTTAACTAATGCCTAGGATATGGATGCCTATGTGTTCCATTTTGTTTTTGACAACTCCCAATTTTCCTAGATTCATACTTCATACACTCTCTGTTCTGGTTATTTATGCATGTTTACAGGTGTTTCTCTTCATTTTGAATTTTTTTTTTATGAAGATCTGAAAAGTTTTATGTCTAGTTGACATATGAATCATCCCAGTTAACTCTATTTTGAGGATACAGCTCTTCACCAGTTATATTTGAGTGCTTTCCAACCTTAGGTACTAATTTTCCAGCACTATATTTGACAATATCCTGGTGCTGTTCATCATGTTTCAATATTCAATATTCTGGTGCTATCTAATAGTGTTTCACTGACATTCATAAGGGTTTTAGTGACTAAATATTTGGAAGTAGTCTGACTCTCCTTATTCCTAGTCTGCTTACTCTGGAAACTCATCTGATACTTGTCCACCATGGATGATGTGGCTGGTATTTAAAATACCCATCACATCACATAGGCTCCAGAATCACAGCAATGTTCAGGCCACCACAGTATGACTAACTGAGAGCGATTTAGTGAATATGTAATACTGAGTTGAATTGGACTGGTATTGGCCATTTTGAACCAGACAATCATGTGGTTTAATATGTCAGGAAGGCAAACTGAAGAGGAATGACTGATACAGGACAATATATAATATATATTATATATATAATATATGCCTACAAGGGAAATCAATTAATATAACTAGTATTTTTAAATTTACATACCAACCACTATAGCCAAAGATAATGAAATTGAAGAATTCTACCAATGTCTTCAGCCTCTAATTGGTTAAACATGCAATCAACACACATTGATAGTTACTTGTAATTGGAATGCAAAAGTTGGAATCAAAGAGGAAGGATCAGGAGTTGAAAAATATGATCTTGGAGATAGAAATTATGTTGGAGAACAAATGATAGAATTTGGTAAGACCAATGATTTAGGCATAGAAAATATCTTTCTTTAACAGCATAAAATGTAATTATACATGTTGACCTTCCCATTAAAATACACAGGAATCAAATTGACTACATCTGTTGGAAGAGACTATGGAGACACTCAATATCATCAGCCATGGATAGACAGTGGAACAATCAACTTCTGATATGCAAGTTCAGGAAGAAGCCGAACAAAATTAAAACAAGGCCACAAGTGTAAATATAGAATGAATGTAGACAACATCTCAAGAATAGATTTGATGCATTAGATGTTAAGGAATAAAGATCAGAAGAGTTGCGTGATAACATAAAAAGCATATATATGAAGAAAGCTAAAGATCATTTAAAAAGATAAGAGAAAAAGAAAAGACCAACCTGGATGTCAAAAGGACTGTGTCTTGAGTGTAGAGAAGTTAATGTGACTAGAAGAAATAAGGACATCAAACAACTGAACAGAAAATTTCAAAGAGCAGCTTGCAGCTGGTGAGTTTGAACCATCTATTTTGTGATGCAACACAATCTTGTAGTTCAAACCAAATTTGTGGTCCAGTGCTATATCCCATACTGTCACACCAGGACTCCTGAGAAGACAAAGTCAAGTATTATATTGAATTGTGAAAAGACCCATAGTTAGAAAACCAAAAGGAAAGAACATGCTCAGCACTTCTAAAGCTGAAAGAATTGAAGAAAAAAATTGAAGTCTTGGGCTGCGATACTGAAGGATACTATAAGGCAAATATCAATTGATGTAAGAATTATCAAAAGAAGTTGGAAAGAATATTGTATCAAAAAGAGTTGGTCTATGTTCAATCATTTCAAGAAGTACCATATGATCAAGAACCAATGGTAGTGAAGGAGAGAAGTAATTTGAACTACACTAAAGGCACTGGCCAAAAACAAGGCTCCAGGAATTGATAGAATACAAACTGAAATGATTTAACAAACTGATGCAGCACTGGAGGTGCTTACTTATCTAGGCCAAGAAATTTCTAAGGCAAATAGCTTGCCAATTGATTGTAAGAAATACATTTTCTACTTATTTCAAAGAAATGTGACCCAATGGAATGCAGAAATCACTGAACAATGTACTTATATCATAGCAAAGTGAAATTTAGTTTAAGGTAATTTAAAAATTGTTACACCAGTACATCTACAAGGGACTGCCAAAAATTGAAGGTAGATTCATAAGAAGACAGGAAATGAAGGATATCAGAAAGATGTTTACTTGCTTTATTGACTATACAGAGGCAATTATCTGTGTGGATCATAAAAATTATGTCTAATACTTAATTGTGCTCATGAGGAACCTGTACATACAGACCAAGAGACAGTTGTTCAAACAGAATAAAGGGATACTGAATGGTTTAACATCAGGAAAGGTGTCTGCCAAGATCATCAGTGATCAAAATGTTAAATGTACAAAGAATATATGTTGATAGTGTTTTCTTCTGTTGTATATATAGGGTCTCTATGAGTTGGAACTGACTCTAGGAAATCTAACCTAACATTCTTGATTACATGTCTGATCAACTTCAGACTGTAAAAGTTGGTAAACATTTTCAGTTTCTTCAGCTTTGTGAGGGGTGTACATTTGAAAAATAGACATATAAACCAATCTTCATGATGTGCTTTCACTCACACATTTGTACTTCAGGATAGTTCTTGAAATGTTCTTTTTGAGGATGAACAAGATCCTGTTCTGCTTTAATTTGTCATTCCTAGGATAGAAGACCACACAAGAATCTAATTAAAACTGGCCAATGACACCTCATTGCATCTTACTAATACTGTTGTTGCTGTTATATGCTGTGTTAAGTTGGTTCCAACTCACAACAACCCTGCACAGGATTTCTGAGGTATGTCTGGTGGATTTGAACCTCAGACCTGTTTAGCAATCCAATGCTTATTGTACAGCATCACACCAGGATATGGAGCGTTATGCATTACAGTTCATATGTAATGACTTC
>NW_006408720.1:4722378-4723290 GCF_000296735.1 Chrysochloris asiatica | reverse complement strand
ACATCAACAAATAAATGTCCTGGAAATTTTATTCCAACCTTAATAGGACTTTCAGGAGGCAGCTTGTCCCCAGCTATATTTTGAGTATTTTCCAACCTGAGGAGCTCATCTTCTGATACTATATCAAACAATATTCTGCTATTATTCATAAGGTTTTCGCTGCCTTTTTTTTTTTTTTTAAGAGCTACAGGTGCTCTAACTTCCATCATCACAGCAATATGCAAGCTAACACAACAGCACAAATTGACAAATAAGTGGTAATCGGTAACATTAAGACAAGTATTTCCAGCAGTAGGGTTACATACTGATGTATCTGCTAAAATTTATCTAAAATAAAGATACTGATGTATCTGCTAAAAATTGTAATACTTTTGTAAGGGAATTTCATAATATTTGCAAGACAAGTTGGTACTTTAAACCAAGGGGAGTTGGAGTTGATTTTTATACTTGTATTTCTGTAACCAAAACATTATGATCTGTGCTCTAAACACATATTTGCAAATTGGAAACACAAAATGGAATCTTAAATTTTCCTAGATCTTAATACAGTTATTTTTTATTTTCAAAAATTGTTTGTGATAATATACGTTTTCAAACAGCTGTTAATTTTCTTTCAGTAAGAATCCTATCAGGCAGGTAATAAGGCAGCATATTCAAGTTGGGTAGCATGAGGAAGATTTAAAAAGGAAATTGTTTATTAATTGAGGACATGGTATAGAAAGACGAAGGGATAGTGCCATTTGCCACTTGGGCCACCATTAGCATTCCAAAGCCTGGGCTAGGGAGAAAGGAACCAGTTACTGGGTCCTACAAAATAAGGCTATAGGGAGAGACTTGCATTATAAGAAGTACTAGGTGCGCCTGACCCAAGCCATGGTATTTTCAATAATCTCATATGGATGCGAAAGCTGG
>NW_006408720.1:4715098-4721824 GCF_000296735.1 Chrysochloris asiatica | reverse complement strand
TAGTAATAAATCAATAAGTAAAACATATTTAAATTTACCGAGTATATGCAGGGTGTCTTACCATTACCCCTCCAGCTAGATATTACTATACCCATGTCATTGTTGTTGTTAAGGGCTGTCGAGTCAGTTCCGACTCATATGGAGAGGCTGGAGAGCTTGAACCGCTAGCCTTACAATTCAAACAGACTTTGCAGTCCAGCACATTAACCCACCGTGCCACACCAGGACTCCACATACATACAGCTCTGTATTTCTGGAGGCTGAGATATTAATGGATTGCATCAGTAGCATTTTGCAGTTAAGTTCAGTCAGTGTGGGTGGTGGTCCTGAAAGGACATTTGAAGATGGGGACAGGCAAAAAGAATTCAAGGTATATATTTTCCCATTTTTCTACTTGAGTGATTTAAGTTAGCTTCCTCTCTCTCTATTAGGTTGTTGTTGCTGTTAACTGCGGTCGAGTCAGTTCTGACACAAAGCGACCCTGTATAGGGTTTCCGAGTAGCAGCTGGTGAGCTTGAACAGCCGACCTTGTAGTTCTAACGGCTTTGCAATCTGGCGCATTAACCCATACTTAGAATATTATAAAATGTTAATGTAATTTTTTTATTAAAAACAATATTGGAAAAACTTTTTTTTTTTTTTTTTAGTTTTTTAGTTTTAACGAGTTCTCTTTCTCCATGAATTTCTATGGTAAAATTTAATTTGAAAGCAGAGAAAGCATAAGAAAGAGTGAAAGGAAAAATATTGGCAAGCAATATTCACAACATTCACACATTTTACAAAAAAATGTGTCAGTTAACTATTTTTACACAAATACTGTGAGAAATAAATGTGTTATTTGAAAGGTAACAATAAATCAGAGCAAAAAAGCATACAATTTTATAATAAAAAGACAAATACTTTTTAAATAATTAATTTTGTTTACACATAAAGCTCCAATAAAAGACTGGTAAATAAATAATTTCAAATATTCAGAGATGTCTTGGATGTTAGTTTATAAGGGTAGGTCTTTCAAAATATGTCAAAGCTAAATATAATAAAATATCCATACAATATTATGCAATTTTCAACTATTATTATTTTGCAATTCGAGGTCCAAGTTATTTACTTGTTTTAAGAAAACTTGGGTTCAGGTGACTCGGCACTCCACCATTAGGCTCTCTAAGTTGAAGATCCACTTAGTGTGCGTGTTGTCCCAGTGGCTCTGAGTACTCACCCCTCCCAAGCAGAGGCAAAACCAGAGCGATGGACTCAGCCGCAGCATCCCAGAAGAGAACATGCTTGCCAATTCAGCCAGTGTGCGGATACTCAAGAGAGGCAAGGTAATGAACGATGACGGCACCCATGAGGCTGATGTCTACATTAAGAATAGCATTATCCAACAAATAGGCCATGAGCTCATGATGTTCAGAGGGGTCCAGGTGATTGATGCCACTTGGAATCTGGTGATCCCTGGAGGCATTCACACCAATACCCACTTCCACCAGACCTTGAACACCACTTGTGTGGATGACTTCTACCATGGCACCAAGACAGACTTAGGTGGTGGTACCATCATGACCATTGGCCATGTCCTGCCTGACAAGGAGACCTCCCTCATGGATACCTATGAGAAGTGATGCAATCTGGGTATGCCATGGCCATATCTTCCACGTGGGGATCACCCAACATGAAGGCAGAAATGAAGACACTGTTAAGGGAGAAGAGTTTTAACTTGTTCCAAATGTTCTTGACTTACAAGGTCTTGTATGTGCTTTGAGACAGCGATCTGTACCAAGTCCATGCTTGCAAGGACATTGGGGCAATCTCCTGAGTCCATGCTGAAAATGGGGAGCTCTTGATCAAAGATGCAAAGGAAGCACTGGATTTGGGGATTATTGGCTCAGAAGGAATTGAGATCAGAAGTCCACAAGAGCTAGATGTTGAAGCCACTCACTGTGGTATCACCACTGCAAACAGGACCCACCATCTAGGCTACCTGGTCAATGAATCCAGCATCTTAGCTGGTGATTTTAGTGGCCGAGACCACCACTATACACTCCATGTTGATGGGCTTGCACTACTACCTCCAGGACTGGTCCCATGCAGCCATCTGTGTCAGGGTGCTTCCCTTGATGCTGGACACCCACACATCAACTTACCTCGTGAGCCTGCTCTCCGATGGTACTCTGAACATTGTAGCTTCAGACCATTGACCGTTCATCACAAAACAGAAATCTATGGGCAAGGAAGATTTCACTCAGATCCCACATGGAGTGAGTGGCACACAAGACCTCATGAGTGCCATATGGGAGAGAGGAGTGGTTGGAGGAAAGAAGGATGAGAATCATTTTGTGACACTTTCCAGTTAAACGCAGCTAAGACTCTTAAAATGTAACCTGCCACGTCATCCCTAGAACCAATGCCAACAATGGTGGTGTGGTACCCAAAAGTCATAAAGACTAGCTCAGCCAACACTCAAGTTCAGACATAGACTTCAACGTGTATGAGAACATGCATTGCCATGTCATGCTGCTGGTCACCACCAGTCAGGGGCACATAGTATATAATGGCGTCTTAACGTGAGCTGAGGGTGCTGGCAAGTTCTGTCCCCTGAGGCCCTTCCCAGACCCTGTCTTCAAGAAGCTGGTCCAGAAAGAGAAGGTTCTCAGATCCATGACCATGTTCCCAAAAGAGCTTTGACTCGGATCCTTGCTCCTTCTGGAGGCATGTCAAACAGCATTTGTTAAAGGCACTGATCAGCCCCCCAAGTGAGGATGTGCTGCTCACTCAAGCCTGCATACCCTTCGGCCACAGCTGCAGATAACCAACTGAGGTGCAGATAACTACCTGAGGCAGCTCACAGACCCTGGAGCCCTTCCCATATCTGAAGTGCTTGAGCCAACCTTAACAGGGGCTTTGAGATGTACTCCTGCTGTGGTCTCTTACCTGCCTTGGTCTCTGCAGACATTTCTGGGAGCCAGGAACCCCATACTATGCACAGAGCGCAATGCATAGACCCTAGACTAGCTCCTCCTCTTACACTGCCTTATGCACTGCTTTGGGAGAGCCCAGGTTCTAATGCCCTGCCCCTGGCTGACTGGTCCATTGACCAGAGCACTGTAAGAGATGTGGATTTTCAAACACAAGGACTCCATTCCCTGTCTCCTCTGGCAGGGATACATTTCCTAAATCAGACAAGGTGTTTGCTCCCAGCCTAAGCCAGGACACCCAGTTTTTCCTGTTGTACCTATTGCCCCTGAGTGGGTGCGGTTGGGACGCTTGTGCCCTTTGCCAGTTTCTCCCTCTCCCCACCTATGCCCACTGAGAGTCACAGGCCAAGAAGTGCAAGTTGGGCAAATGCAAGGTTAGTGCCAGGGGCATGAAAATGATTTTGTTTTGCATGTCTGGTTTGCACAGTGGTTTGGTTTGACTTATTTGTGCATCCTGTGGAAAACAAAACAGTGATGGTGCTTCATGTCATTAGCATAGCATAGAAACAGGAATAAACATGATCGTTAGGAAATGCTGCACTTAACACTGACCAGACAACCTCAGGGTAGAGATAGTGGGGAGTGGGTTTGCTGGACTTACAGGCTCCTCTGCTCCTCATCTGAGGTTTTCCATGATGGCAGAGGCCCCATCCCAGGATGTCTTCCCCTTCACAATCCTGACCTCCCTCCCCCTCCTGGTCTAATTTCATACATTCTGAGAGGGGACCTCGGATGCCGTACTTGGAGACTGTCAGGGAAAAGGATCGGCACTCCTAGCACCAACCCCTACACACACAGCTTCCTGTTACTACTTCCTGCTGAATTGAGTCCCAGACACTCCGCTCCTCCTGTGTGATTGGCAAGAGGCTCCACATCTGCTAAGAGACATGCAGTTGGAAAGGGGCTGGATGGATGACAGTGAAGGAGAATTCAGGCCAGCAGGACTCAGCTGTTGAACCCCCTTGCTGTATAAGTCCTGTGGTCTCCTATGGTTGGCACCACACCCTCACCAGCCTGTGGCCTACATATTGTCCAGTTGGGCCCTGCTGCCTCCATAGCTCCACAGAGATTCCTTAGGGAAATGGTAGGTGGGATGATTTTCAATCCGCCAAGAGTGATCTGGGAAGTGATTCCATCCAAGTCTGCCCTTGTGAAGCCTTATCTTTCCCTTGTGAAAGTGATTTTAAGTTGCATGTTTGGTTTGAGCACCCCAGGCTTGCATGCAACTCCTCAACTCTAGAGTTAATTCTCATCATACCCTTCATATTTCTCTCATGTGGTTCTCATTTTCAAAGCATTTCTACATACAAGCTCACATTTGGTCCTCATGACAAATAAAGCTGGCAGTTTTCTCCCATTTTACAGATGAGGAAAGGAAAGCCAAGAAAGTTTAAATATTCTGACTCCAGAAGTGTCCATGACTCCCTTTACAATCTTAGCTATATATCCCAACTGTGGAGAGGAGGTGTGGGGTGATGTCTGTTGTAGAACCCAACTCCCTTGATAGAAATGTTGACTTGTTTTGCACAGGTAGATACATTTTTCTCATTTTTGATGTGAGCTAACTAATACATATTCTCTGTTTAAGACAAGACTCAGGAAGTGTTGGGGGTTTGCCGTTCTCACTTCTATCTTAATGCCCATTTGCTTCACTTAGGGGCTTAGAGGGTAAAGGTGGTAACCCAGAGAGTAGAAACAGCAAAAAGACTCATGGAGGGGGTAGCCAAGGGTACAATAGGTAGGAAGTGGGCATAGAATGTAACTTTCAAACTGGTCTTGTACATCTGAATAAATACTGTTGTTCTTGCTTTAAAAAAAAAAAAAATAATATGTGGGTGCAGAATCTAATGCAGACAATGGGTTTAGGCTTATCTGAAGAAATGACAGAGCTTCAAACCTCCCCACCCACAGTAAAGATTTAGCAAGGCTTTTAATATTCTCAGGCCTGTATTTCCTCATCTGTAAAATGAAATGTCAATATTATTGTGATTCAATTTACACATCTCATCTAATACATTACCTGGTATATTGTACTAATAGTAACAATAGTTCTAATAATGTTGGTAGTGAAGCTATTTTAAGTCACTGAGTAGACTACGTATATATGCACTATTTAAAAACTCTTGACTTGTAAATTTCCTTTGGATCCTACCTTCAACTCTCTTTATTCACCCACAGACCATTCCATTTATAGTCAAACTGTTCTAAAACAACATCACTATATATAACTTGAATGAAAGTATTACTTAGTAATAATTTGTATTTTCTAAAAGGGTTTCATCATAATTGTTTGTAACATTTTTTTCCTGCTCACATCACGCTAAAATCCACAGCAGAAATTTTCTTTCTCACAAGTACTGACATTTTCCTTAAAATCTATCCATGCCTCTTTGCCTTCTAACTCTTGCTCAGATACCTTGAGAAAACTTCCACCTCTTTGCAATGTTATCTGTAATTTGTTATAAACCACACCATCAAATTTCTTTGTGTAGTCAATAAAGCATAAGTAAACATCTTTATGCTACTCTATGCTTTCAGTGAAGATCCAGCAGATGTCACCAATGATATCCTAGTTCCATGGCCTCTTCTGAATCCTCCTTTAGATTCTGGCATTTCCTTGTTGATGTTCTGTTGTAGCCACCAAAATTTGTATCTTCAGCAAAATTTTACTTGTACAAGATATTAATACTATTGTTAAATGCATTCTGCATTCCACTGGGTTGCCTCTATTTGGAATGGGCACAAATATGGATCTCTTTGAATTAGTTGGACAAGAAGCAGTCTTCCAAATTTCTTGGCATTGATGATTGAGCACTTTAGGTGCTGCATCAGTTATATGCATGTCTGAAGTATGAGAAACAAAGTCTGGCCATCTGGTTTCAAAGGAGCATTCAGGTTGTACTTTTCCTAACTCAGACCTGTTTGTTCTTCTGGCAGTCCATGGTACTTTTAATATTCTTTTCCAAAACCATAACTCAAATCTGTCAATTCTTCTGCAGTCTTCCTAATTTATTGTCCAACTTTCACATCTATATGATACTATTGAAAATACCATGACTTAGGTCAGGTGCACCGTAGTCCTCAGTTTGATTTATTTGTTCTTGAGCACTTTTCTTCTGCAGCAGATTTGCCAAATGTAATATGTCATTTGATTTCTTGACTGTTGCTTCCATGAATGTTGACTGTGGATCTCAGCAAAATGAAGTCATTGACAATTCCATTCTTTTTTTTATCATGATGGTATTTATTGGTCCAGTTGTGAGGATTTTGTTTTCTTTACCTTGAGGTATAATCCATATTGAAAGCTGTGATCTATGATCTTGATCAATAAGTATTTTAAATCCTCTTCACTTTCAACAATGGAGGTTGTATTGTCTGCATATCTGATGTTGTTAATGAATCTGCCTCCAATCCTGATATCACGTTCTTCATAAAGTCCAGCCTCTTGGAGTATTTATTCATCATACAGATTGAATTTGTATGGTAAAAGGATACAACCCTGATACACACGTTTCCTGATTATAACCCATTCAGTATCCCTTTGGAGTCCTTGTATGGCACTGCAGGATAAGCACTTGACTGCTAACCATAAGATCAGCAGTTCAAAGCCACCAGTAACTACTTGTAAACTCTATACAAGGTTGCTATGAGTCAGAAACAGCTCAACAGCACTTAAAAAACAGCTGCAAGTTTCCTCTTGTTTTAACAACGACCTCTTGGTCTATGTACAGATTCCTCATGGGCACAATTAAGT
>NW_006408720.1:4700951-4711268 GCF_000296735.1 Chrysochloris asiatica | reverse complement strand
CGGAACCGACTCGACGGCACTTAACAACAACAACAACAACAATGGCTAGTGATAGTGAACATTTCTTCATATGTGTGTTGGCTGCCTGTATCTCTTCCTTGGTGAAGTGTCTGTTCATGTCCTATGCTCACTTTTTAATTGGGTTATTTGTCTTTTTCTTGTAAAGTTGTTAAAGTTTCCTATATATTTTAGAAATGAGTCCCTTGTCTGATGTGTCATTGCAACAGCTTTTTTCCCATTCTGTGGGTTCCCTTTTTACTCTTCTGGTGATGTCTTTTGATGCACCTAAGCTTTTAATTTTAAGTATGGCCCACTCATCTATTTTGTCTACTTTTGTTTGTGTGGCTTCAAAATGTTTTGTAGTCTGTGTATTCCCTAAATTACAGCCCTCACATTTGTCCCGATTTTTTCATTGATGGCCTTCATAATTCTGGGATTCACATTTAGGTCCTTAATCCATGTTGAGTTGATTTTTGTATAAGATGTGATGTGAAGGTCTTGTTTCAATCTTTTGCATATCATTTTCCAGTTCTGCCAGCATCATCTGTTGAAGAGACTATTACTTCCCCATGCGATATATTTACGTGTTTTGTCAGTGTCATTGATTCTTGACCATATGTTACCTTTTGTAATGCTTGAACATCAATGATTTATTTCTGGTCTTACTGACTCTGTGAATTCCTTACATTTTCCTTTGATGCTTTCTGCATCATTCAGTATTTTGCCTATAGAATCCTTCAACACTGAAAATCAAGGCTTGAATTCTTTCTTTAAAATTCTTTTAGCATGCTGAGCATGCATTTCCCAGGTGGCTTTCTAACTCCAGGTCTTAGCATATTTCATTGTAATACTTGACTTTGTCTTCTCAAGCTGCCCTTTGGAACTTTTTCTGTTTAGCTCTTTTAGTTTCTAATTTCTTCCATTTACTTTAGATTTTTTACCCTCAAGAGTAAGAGTCTCTTCTGACAGCCATTTTGTTTTGTTTCTTTCCTATATTTTTAATGACTTCTTCCTGTATGATATTCTTGATGTCATTGGTCATTAGTGTTTAATTCACAAATCTGTAATTAAGATGACCTCTACATTCAAGTGAGGCATGTTCAAGGTAATATTTTGGCTTTCATCTTTTAATTTTCTTCAGCTTCAGCCTGAACTTGCATATGAGCAATTGATGATCTGTTCCACAGCCTGCCCCTGGCCTAGTTTTGGCTGGTCATACTTAGCTTTTCCACTGTTTCTTCTCACGGTGTGGTCACTTTGACTTCTGTGTATTCCATCTGGTGAGGTTCTGATGTATAGTCACCTTTCATGTTTTTTGTTTCTGTAAGTTTTTTATTGTGAATTGAGTGAAAGTTTACAGGACAGAACATCAGTTGTACATTCAACAAATCATATACTTTGTTTCTTTACAATGATTATAATCCCCTCCATGTACCATCAATTAACAGTATTTCTCTCCATCCATTTTAGCTCTCTCTTTTTTTTTAAACACCCAGGCATATATAATAGCTGACACCACCAAAGGGCATATTCTGCAAGTCTGCCTCTTGGCTGCCAGCTTTCAGTCCCTCTCTTATCAGGAATCTAGAGTTGTCAACTGCTCCCTCTCTCCATGTCCCCATCTCTGCCTCCATCTCTGGTGTCACTGCTTCTCTGGATAAGGTCCCGCATTCCTCTTGTGTTCTTCTCCCTTGATGGTCCTAGGATCCTCTGCTTCTGGAATGTAAGATTAACTCCTCCCCAGTTTTTGTTACAAAACTTTTACCTTTACAATTGTGACAGTTGCAATTAGTCATGATAACAGTTACTCAATATTGAATCATAAGAAACTTAGCTCCATCTCTTTTTACCAGACCCATCTAGACAAGATGAAAACTATTCATTGGGGACTCTATCTTCCCCCACACACTCTTAAACCTCATAAGCCAGTCTCTCTGTGATTTTATTGCCCCTTCATTTTAGGCAGCCAATGTCTAAGTTGCCCATCCCTGTCTACCCTGTATACAGAGGGGATAGCATTGGTACTTGATGTGAAGATCCCTTCCCTCTCTGCCTCTCTGTTGGCATTTTGAGCTACTACCTTCGTAGGTCAAGTTCATCAAATTGTAGCAATATACATTAGTTTCCTTTAAATTTTTTTTTTTTTTTTTTATCTTCCTCTAGTTGAACTTTGATTATCAAACCATTGAGGATAGGCCAAAGAGGTACTATCTACAAGTTTGGGTGTTCTTGTGCATCTCCCCTCATGTCATATATGTTGGATGCTTCACTCTCAGCTCTAGTCCTCTGTGGCTATGTCCTTCTCCATGGGCCCAGGAGGCCCCAGGTTTCATCACACTTTGGACCAACCAGCCCTTCCACTTCTCTCTCTCATCTTCAGGTCAACTGGAATCTATGGAATATGGTTGAACTCAGCCCATTTGTTCACTGCTGCCTTTCCCTCTCTTCCACTCACCAGTAGACCAATGTGATCACAAGCAAGCTTGCATGCCTGCTTGTGTGTTTCCTTTGAGTTTCAGTCTTAGAGGGGGATTTGTCCTTAAGGGACTTGACTGCTTGCCTTGAGGCTTCCAGGTGAACAACTTGCATATTCTTGCAGTAGCCAATCAGACTACCATTTTTGTTTTGGATTTTTTCTGCTGATCTTTCTTTGAAGATGTACACTCATATAGTTTTACTTTCTATCTAATCCAATGAATGTCATCAAAATATACACAGAATATTATCTCTCAAGATGGAAGATTAACAATTAATACCATTTATGTAGCTCTGTTCTTGCTGCTGTTATTGAAAAATAATTAAGTATTTTTCTGTTTTAAATTATTTGAGTAACTCTCTGTATTTTCGTTTATTATTCTTACTCATTCTCAATAATTAATTAAAATGTGACTTAATTAAACAGTAATTTGGGGGACGGGTGCACATATAATCCATTATAATTCACTGGGGCAATTCTTTTATTACCACTTTGGAATATACATACACACACATGATATTTAACAGTGTTATATGCAGGAGGTAAAAATGTACACATTCATTTGAATTGATAATAGCATAATATTTTTCTTAAGAATTTGGAATTTAGAATAGTTGGATACTTATCTTGAAATTAGATATGATGTTTGATATTCCTTTTTTTTTAATGTGTACAAATATGCTAAATTACATCTTGATTAAAAATGGAAAAGATATCCCTTGTCGATAGAAATATCTCTGGAATATGTAAGAAAACTGGTCTGCTACTTTTCCTTTAACCAATTTATCGCATCATAAATAGATTTATTCAAAACAGTCTCCAATGAAATGTTTGCTCTAATTTGATTACATTATCAGCATACTATGAACCTAGCCTATAACCAGATATAATTTTCTGTAGGTTAAAATATAATTATCAAGACTCTGTTTCTTGTATTATAATTTATCAAATTAAATTTGATGGGAATAATGATGATATTTTCATGTTTATTTCTTTCCTTAGATTTTTGCTATAATTGAATGATTTATTTTTAACACCATATTTTTATATCAGTATGCATATTAAGTGGAATAAGATATTAACATTCTTTATTCTTTTTGCATAATGAATGATTTTTAAGTATTTTTTCCTTTCATTTAATTTTTTCAGTTATATATTCTTAACTTAGTGGGACTTATCATTGTTTGTCTCTTGACAGATATTCTCCTTCAAATATTCATTCAAATTTATAAATAAGGTATATTTTACATGCATTATTTAAACTGTGGTAACCTTTAGAATCCATCAAGAAAGTGTGCTTTGCTTTCTAAGGAAAAGCATTATTTATTGTAATTCTATGTGAAATATAAGGTTTTTTTTAATGTTATTGTTGTTTTTATTAATATTTTAAAATATGAGAATGCTCTTCACAGTATAAATTTGAGCCTTTAATTGCTGTATCCAACCATTGTTTTAATACTATTTATTTATTTAAAGCCTAGTCTTTGAAGCAAAATAACCTTTACTCACCCATCTCTGCATTATCACTAATATCTAATGAAAGCCGCTTGTAATATTGCTAAGTTCCTTTCCATCTTATGTTGTTGCTAAGCGCTGTCAAGTCAGTTCTGACTCATAGTGGACTTGTATAGGGTTTCTGAGGAACAGCTGGTTGGTTTGAGCTGCCTACTTCCGGTTAGTAATCCACTGCTTATCTTACAGCGCCACACCAGGACTCCTTCTTATAGAAAGTGCAAAAATCGCTTGCGTCAGGTATTTCTTGACACTCTACCTTTATTTAATAAAGTAAAATCTAGCACATGACCTTGATTCAGTATAAAAATATCCACTATCAGGAAATCTGGAGTAGGATAAGCAATGGGCTACTAATCCTAAATGGAAAGATCAGCAATTCAAACCTATAGCCGCTCCTCAGAAAATGAATATGGGGTCACTATAAGTCAGAACCAACTCGAAGACACTTAACAACAACAAACCACCAGGAAATCTGTTGGTCAGAATTCTGTCCCACCACCATCTTTACACCTTACTACAATCAGAATGATTAGTTCTTATAATGTATTTTCTGAAGAATAAATGTTTACAATATAATAACTACACAGAGAAATTATATTTTATGGACAAAATATAATTCTGAGATTTCATCCTAATTTTTTTATATTTTTAAGGAATGATAAAGATGGTTTGTAGAAGAAACTTCTCTACTATTTCCTTGATATACTACTATTCACCTACTGTCTAAACAACAGTTCAGGCATAAAGTAATACAAAACAGTTTCATTGTACATAATGAGATGGTGCAGAACCCTGTAGTGTTTGGTTTTCTTGTATGTATGGTCTGTATGAGTCTGACTGGCTTGACCACACATAACAGCAACGACACTTATTATCAAAGAGATTATGAAAAGTAATGAAAATGATTGGCAGTTCAAAACAATATCTGCATTGTTTGCTTGTATTTCAAAAGATATGAACATACTTTTTAGTGAAGAGTTGTTGTTAAATGCTGTCGAATTGGTTCCCACATGGTATATATGCCTGTCTCTGTCTCATTCTGTTGACTCAAGTAAAAGGAATCCGCCCAATCTAGATTTTTGTGAGGATTTAAAATAGTGACAAGATATCAGTTGTTATCTATTAAATGTGTGGGGACCTGGTCTTAAGTAATAGTTTGTATTATTAGTCCCTCAATTCATTTTTGGTTCTGCTTTAGGCCGTCAATGCATTTTGGTTCTGCTTCTTCTCTGCTCATAATTCCTCTTTGCTGTCTTTACCACAGCTCTGATTACATGAACACATTATGTTGCTTTGTTGTTGTTATGTGCCATTGAGTCGGTTCCGACCCATAGCGACCCTGTATAGGGTTTCCGAGGGTGTAAATCTTTACGGGAGTAGAAAGCCTCATCTTTCTCCCGCGGAGCAGCTGGTAGTTTCGAACCGCTGACCTTAAGGTTCGCAGCCCGATTCGTAACCACTACGCTACCAGCGCTGCCTTATGTTACTAGATAACAAAAATCTCATCATAGGCAATTTTGATATTTGATTCCCAGGGCCACAGAGCCTATCACTTGATAAGAGAAAATCCAATATTCTGTAAGGAACTGGGCTGTTGCTGTTAAGTGCCCTGAAGTTGGTTTTGACTCATAGTGCCCTGCGTAGAGTTTCTGAGACTTTACATCTTTTGCAGGACCATAAAGCCTCATCTTTCTCCCATGGAGAAGTCAAACTACTAATTTTGTGCTTTGCTTTCCAGTTCTTATCCTATGGAGCACATCAACTCATTTGACATTCTCAGGTAAAGGCAACAAAATTCATCTTTGGAATTCTACAAATAAGATTTGATTTCTTTGTAACTTTCTACTTTAGAGACAATGAATGATTCCCGGAAAACTTTGTATACAATGCTCTATGAAGACTCACATGGATTGTTTGTGAGTTTTAATACTTTATTTTTCAAATTAATAAGAACATTTCCAATAATAGCATTATTGTAATTTTTGGCATTAGTAGAAAAAGAGAAAGGTATTCATTAAGGATATGATGTTAATGTTGGATTTTTCCTATACTGACATATTAGAGAGCAATCACTAATTAGCAACAACTCATTATCTTTCACTTTGAGTAAAACAGTAACAATATGCAACTGATTTTTATGTAAGAAATTTAGCATGCATATGTTAGGCTGGAGTTCTGGTGTGGTGCTCTGGGTCAATGTGCCAGACTGCAAAGCCATTTGAACTTCAAGGTGGGCAGTTCAAGCTCACCAGCTGCTCCTTGGAAACCCTATACAGGATCGCTATGGGTCAGAAACAACTCAACGGCTCTTAACAACAACAATATTAGTTTGATTTATCAAAGAAAATCATATTTATCTTTTATTTTTAAACCCTTATATTAATAGCATTCATTTTGCTAATTTATGTAAGCTAATTAATTATAATTCAGGGTGTCAGAGGTTTTACTGAATCACATGTCAATTACTTGAAGAGGAATTAAGGATTAATAAAATTTTGTTGTTTTTGTTAACTGGAGTCTAGTAGGTTCTGACTCATAGCAATCCTGCATAGGGTTTCCGAGGAGTGTTTGGTGGTTTGAACCACCTGCCTGGCAGTTATATATGCTTATTTTAATAAAATTTTAAGGATAAATAATCCTGGTATTGGACTTCTGGTATGGTGCTATAGTTTGAACCACCACCAGTATCTCTTTGGAAATCCTATTCAGGATCACTATGAGTCTGAATCCCAACTCAACAGCAATTAACAACAACAATACTGGTGCGCTGCTTTAGGATAAGCACTGTATTGCAAGATCAATTTGAACTACAAGGTGGAGGTTCAAATCCTACAGCCACTCCTCAAAAACCCTACACAGGGTTGCTAAAAGTCAGAATTGACTTGATGACATTTAACACAACATTTATTTTGCTGTCAGTATGCACCTGGGATCACAATGAGTCAAACAACTGTATGACAAATAGTTTTTGACACTGATTTTTTATTATAACTTGACTTTTTCTCTCAAATGTTACAATTTATTGATACATCATCTCATTTCCATGGTCATTTTACGATCCTATAATTCATTTTAGAGTTCTTTAGGCATATTACTAGAATGTTTACAAAGTCCACTCATGTACCTGCTGTTGTTAGGTGCCATCAAGTTAGTACTGAGTCATAGTGACCCTGTGCACAACAGAACAAAACACTATCTGTTCCTGGCCCAACCTCACAATTGTTACCATGCTTAAGACCACTGATGCTATCACTTTGCCAATCCATCTCACTGGGGACCTTACTCTTTTTCTCTGACCCTCCACCTTACCAAACATGGTATCCTTCTCCAGAGCCTGGTCCCTGCTGACAATATGTCCGAAGTACGAGAGATGAAGTTTGGCCATCTTGGCCTCCAAGGAGCACTCTGGCTGCACTTCATCCAACATATATCTGTTTGTTCTTTCGACAGCCCATGGCACTTTCAATATTCTCCTCCAATAACCTAATTCAAAAGCATCAATTCTTCTATGGAATTCCTTATTCACTGTTCAGCTTTTGCATGCATATGCGGTTACTGAAAATACCATGGCTGGATCAGATGCACTCTGAGGAAAGTGACATCTTTGCTCTTCAACATTTTAAAAAGGTCTTGTGCAGAAGATTTGCTTAATTCAATACATCATTTGATTTCTTGACTACTGCTTCCTTCCATGAGTATGGGTTGTTGATCCAAGAAGAATGAAGTCCTTGACAACTTCAATCTTTTCTCAGTTGATAAGAATGATGTTTATTGGTCCAGTGGTGAGGATTTTTTTTTTCTTACATTGAGATGTAGTCCATACCAAAGGCTGTACTCTTTCATCATCATCAGTAAATGTTTTAAGTTATCTTCATTTTCAGCAAGCAAGGTTGCATCATCTGCATCTCGCAGGTTGTTAATGAGTCTTCCTCCAATCCTGATGCCATGTTTTCCTTCATATAACCCAGCCTCTTGGGTTATTTGCTCAGCATACAGGTTAAATAAGTATGGTGAAGAATACAACCCTGTCACACACATTTCTTAATGTTAAACCATTCAGTGCTCCCATGGTCTGTTTGAACAACTGCCTCTTGTTCCAGGTACAGATTCCTCATGAGCACAATCAAGTGTTTCAGAATACTCATATTTTGCAATGTTGTTCATAGTTTGTCATGAACCACACAATCGAAAGCCCGTATGAGGTCAATAAAGCAAAGGTAAAACTCTTTCTGGTATTCTCTGCTTTCAGCAATGATCCATCAGACATAAGCAATGATATCCCGCATTCAACGTCCTCTTCTGAATCCGGCTTGAACCTCTGGACGTTCTCTGTCAATGTATGCTTGCAGCCATTTCTGTATTATCTTTAGTAAAACTTTACTCACACGGGATATCAAAAAGATTGTCTGATGATTTCCACAATCTGTTGGGTCACCTCTTTTTGGAATGGGCACAAATATGGATATCTTCCAATCAGCTGTCCAGATAGTTTTCTTCCAGATTTCTTGTCATAGATGAGTGAATGCCTCCAGTGCTGTCTCACTTCCTTGAAAGATTTCAATTTTGATTCCATCAATTCCTGGTGCCTTGTTCTTTGCCAATTCCTTAATGTACCTTGGAATTCTTTCAGTATCATTGGCTCTTGATCATATGCTACCTCTTGAAATGGTTGAAAATCAACCATTTCCTTTGATACAGTTACTCTGTGTATTCCTTCCATCTTCTTTTGATGCTTTCTGCATCACTCTATAATTTGTCCAGAGAATCCCTCAATAACAAAAGTCGATGCTTGAACATTTTCTTCAGTTCCCCCAGCTTGAGAAATTCTGAGCATGTTCTTCCCTTTTTGATTTTCTGACTCCAGATCTTTGCACATTTCATTGTAATATTTGACTTTGTCTTCTTGAGCTGACCTTTCAAATTATCAGTTCAGCTCTGTACTGTCCACATTTCTTCCATTTGATTTAGCATCTCTAAGTTGGGGAGCAAGTTTCAGTGTCTCTTATGATATCCCTTTTGATCTTTTCCTTCTTTCTTGTCTTCTTAATGACTTTATGCTTTCTTCCTGTATGATGTTCTGGGTATCAGCCCACAACTCTTCTGATCTTCAATCTTTAGTGTTTAATGTATCAAATCTGTTTTTCAAATGATCTCTAAATTCAGGTGGCTTACATTCAAGGTCATGTTTTAGTTTCATGGAATTGTTTTCATTGTCTTCATTCTGAATTTGAATATGAGCAATTGATGTTCTGTTTCACTCCATGTGCATCATCATGATCAACTCTACTTTGAGGAGGCAGCTCTACCCCAGTCGCATTTTGAGTGCCTTCCAAAGTGAGGGGCTCATTTTCTGGCACTATATCTGACAGTGTTTCTCTGTTATTCATAAGGTCATGTACATACAAGATTGTTATTTAAACTTTTGAAGTTAACACTGATGTCCCTGGCTTGCATTTTGCTGATGCTAGGACATTCCTATTTTGACTTAAAGTTTACTTAGACTAGAAGTTCATTATGTTAATATGCATGAATCTACATATATAGTCTAACTACCTATGTATCAGTTTGTCCTACTGTATTGGATTGCATGTTGCTATGATGCTGGAAGCTATACCACTGGTATTTTAAATACCAGTAGGACCACCTATAAGGAGCTCTGGTAATGTAGTGGTTACAAATAGGGCTGTTAACCTCAAGGTTAGCTATTCAAAACCACCCACTGTTCCAAGGCAGAAAGATTCTGCTCTCATAAGATTTACATTCTCAGAAACCCTGTGCAGGGTCACTATGAGTTGGAAGCAACCCCACGGCACTTAACAACAACAAGGCCACCTATGGTGAACAGGTTTCAGCAGAGCCTCCAAACTAAGACAGACACATTGTGTGCCCTGTAGTTCCGAATCATAGTGAACCTGATCAGGGTTTCAGAGGTTGTGAATCTTTATAGGAGCAGAAACCTTAATCTTTCACCCATGGAACCGCTGGTAGTTTAGAACTGCTGACCTTGAGGGTAGTAACCTGACTCATAATCACTACGCTACCAAAAGGAAACTCAGAATACTTTTGAAACTTTGGTGTCTGAAAACCTTATGAATAGCAGTGGAACTTTGTCAACTACAATGCTGGAAAAAGAAAATATGAATTTGTTGTTGTTGTTAGGTGCCATTGAGTCGGTACCGACTCATAGTGACCTCATGCACAGCAGAACAAAACACTGCTCGATCCTAGATCAACCTCACTATTGTTTCCATGCTTAAGTCCATCGATGCTGCCACTTGGCCAATCCATCTCGTTGGGGGGTCTTCCTCTTTTTCTCTGACCCTCCA
>NW_006408720.1:4684013-4700450 GCF_000296735.1 Chrysochloris asiatica | reverse complement strand
AACTTCAATATTTTCTCCGTTGATAAGAATGTTGTTTATTGGTCCAGTGGTGAGGATTTTTGTTTTCTTGACATTGAGATTTAATCCATACCAAAGGCTGTGCTCTTTGATCTTCATCAGAAAATGTTTTAAGTCCTCTTCACTTTCAGCAAGCAAGGTTGTATCATGTGCATATCGCAGGTTGTTAATGAGTCTTCCTCCAATCCTGATGCTACATTTTTCTCATAGAACCCAGTATCTGAGATTATTTGCTCAGCATGCAGGTTGAATAAGTATGGTGAAAGAATACAACCTTGTCACACAGCTTTCTTAATTTTAAACCATTCAGTGTTCCCATGTTCTGTTCAGGTACAATTCCTTATGAGCACAATTAAGTGTTCTGAAATACTCATGATTCACAATGTTGTCCATACCTTGTCATGATGCACACAATTGAAATCCTTTGTGTAGTCAATAAAGCACAGGTAAACATATTTCTGATATTTTCTGCTTTCAGTCAAGATCCATCAGACATCAGAAATGATATCCCTCATTTCACGGCCTCTTCTGAATCCAGCTTGAACCTCTGGAAGTTCTCTGTCAATGTATGATTGTAGCCATTTCTGTGGTACCTTTTGCAAAACTTTACACGCATGTGATAACAAAGAGATTGTCCGATGATTTCCGCATTCTGTTGGGTCACCTCTCTTTGGAATGGGCACAAATATGGGTCTCTTCCAATCAGTTGGCTAGATAGTTGTCTTCCAAATTTTTTGGCAGAGAGGATTGAGTGCTTCCTGTGTCACCTCACTTTCTTGAACAATTTCAATTTTTATTCCATCAATTCCAGGTGCCTTGTTCTTTGCCAATTCCTTCAATGCACCTTGGAATTCCTCTTTCAGTATCATTGGCTCTTGATCATATGCTACCTCTTGAAACGGTTGAGCATTAACCATTTCCTTTTGGTACAGTGACTCTGTGTATTCCTGACATCTTTTCTTGATGCTTTCTGCATCATTAAATAATTTGCCCAAGGAATCTTTCAATAAAGAAAGTTGAGGCTTGAATTTTTTCTTCAGTTCTCCCAGCTTGAGAAATGCTGAGTGTATTCTGACTTTTTGGTTTTCTGATTTCAGATCTTTGCACATTTTGTTGTAATATTTAGCTTTATCTTCTTGAGCTGATCCTTGAAATTTTCTGTTCATCTCTTGAATCTCTTCATTTCTTCCATTTGCTTTAGCATCTCTAAGCTGGAGAGCAAGTTTCAGTGTCTCTTCTGACATCCATTTTGATCTTTTCCTTCTTTCTTGTCTTCTTAATGACTTTTTTGCTTTCTTTATGTATGATGTTCTTGATTTCATCCCACAACTCTTCTAGTCTTCGGTCTTTAGTGTTTAATGTATCAAATCTGTTCTTCAGATGATCTCTAAATTCAGGTGGGATATAGTCAAGGTCATAGTTTGGCTCTCGTGGACTTGTTTTCATTTTCTTCAGCTACTGTTTGAATTTGCATATGAGTAATTGATGGTCTGTTCCACAATCTGCCCCAGGCTTTGTTTTCACTGATGATATGGAGCTTTTCCATTGTCTCTTTCCACAGATGTAGTCAATTTGATTTTTATGTATTCCATCTGGTGAGATCCATGTGTGTAGTTGTCTAAAGAAGGTATTTGAAATGAACAAATCACTGATTTTGCAGAATTCTATCATGCATTCTCCAGCATCATTTCTATCACCAAGGCCATATTTTCCAACTACTGATACTTCCTCTTTGCTCCCAACCTTTGCCTTCCAATCACCAATAATGATTAATCCATCTTGATTGCATGTTTGATCGATTTCAGATTGAAGGAGTTGGTAGAATTTTTTGATTTCTTCCTCACTGGCCTTAGTGATTGGTGCAAAAATTTGAATAACAGTGGTATTAACTGTGCTTCCCTGTTGTTGTTGTTTTTGTCATGTGCTGTGGAGTCAGTTCCAACTCATAGCGACCCTGTACAGGGTTTCCGAGGCTGTAAATCTTTACAGGAGCAGAAAGCCTCATCTTTCTCCTGTGGAACAGCAGGTAGTTTCGAACTGCTGACCTTGAGGCTTACAGCCCTATTCCCTGTAGGTGCATGGATATCATCCTATCACAGACAGTGTTGTACTTCATGACTTATCTGGATATATTCTTTTTGAAGATGAATGCAATACCATTCCTTGTCAGTTTGTCATTACTGGCATAGTAAACCATGTCGTTGTCAGATTCAGAATTTTCAATACCAGTCCATTTCAGCTCACTAATGCCTAAGATATCCATGTTTATGCATTCCATTTCATTTTTGAAAAATTCCAATTTTCCCAAATTCATACTTCATACACTCCATGTTCCGTTTTTCAATTGATGTTTATAGCTGTTACTCTTCATTTTGAGTTGTGGCCCATCAGCAAATGAAGGTCCCAAGAACTTTTCTCCCATGGACTTTACTCCATCCACGTCATCACTGACAACTCTACTTTGAAGAGGCAGCTCTTCCCTAGTCACATTTTGAATGCCTTCCAACCTGAGGGGCTCATTTCCTGACACTATATCTGACAGTGTTTCTCTGCTATTCATAAGGTTTTCAGTGAATAAATATTCGGAAGGAGTTCTTCACTCTTTCTTCCTAGTCTTTCTTTGTCTGAAAGCTTATCTGAAACCTGACAACCATGGGTGACCCTGCTGGTATTTAAAATACCAGTGGCATAGCTTCCAGAATCACAGCAACTCAAAAGCCACCACAGTATGACAAACTGACAGAGGAGTCATGGCCGTTTGGTTTTAAGTGGAAACTGTCACTATAAATTTCAAGGAGATCTGTGTGCATGTGTAGTAGTAGAACCCTCCAGGGGTGGGTGTGGGGTCCCTTTCCCTCAGGCATCCCCTCTAGTCACCAGAATGGAGTAGCAATGTTGCCAGATATGTTGTTAAGTGCTCTCGAGTTGATTCTGACTCATAGCGGCCCTGCATAGAGTTTCAGAGGAGTGGCTGGTGAGGTTTGAACTGCTGACCTTGTAATTCAAGCTGACATTGTGATACAATGCATTATTCTACTATACCACACTAACTATAGTGTCAGTATATGAGCCCCTCAAGTTGAAAGCATTCAAAATACTACTAGGAAAGAGATATCCCCATGGAAGTAGAGTTGACCATGATGACACAAAAAGCTTTCAGGATCCTCATTTGCTGATGGGGCACAACTCAAAATGAGGAGGAACAGCTGCAAATTTCCATTAGTAATCAGAACACGCAATGCATTATATATGGATCTAGGATAACTGTAAGTTGTCAAACATAAAATCGAACATAAAAGATCAATATCCTAGACATTAGTCAATTGAAACAGACTGGTGTTAGTCATTTTAATTTGACAATCATATGACTTTCTACTAGAAAAGAAATTTAAGAGGCATGGTGATGTGTTCAGCATCAAAAAGCAACAATTTTGATGTACAATTCTGTCTGTGGTTGGATAATATCCATGTGCCTACAAGGAAGAGCAGTTAATACCACTGTTATTTAATTTTACACATCAACCACTAATATTACTGATGATACAATTGAAGAATTCTACCAACTTCATTCTGATCAACAGCAGCACACATGTAATGACACAGGCATGGATGATGCTTTGCAGGTGTTCTGAGTAAGGAAGTCAAACTCTGAATTTATTCATTAGCTTATGTTAATTCAAGATTTCCTGAGATCTAGTGTGATCTTTTTTAATATCTAATGTCCAGAACCCAACTCTTGACATTTTCTGTGTGGTGAGAACAAATATACACAGAAAATCTGATCAATGATTTATTAAGCAAACATTTACTGAGTGCATTTTCTTTTCTAAGCATTGTGCTGAGCACAGGGGCTACAAAAATGAGGAACGTATTTCCTCTCAGTCTAATGAAAAAACAAAATCAACTTACAAAGAACAGCAAGAATGCAATGCTTTGTGAAATGATAGAATTATGCATTTTAAAACTAAAAACAACTAACATTTTTTTATTATTTCCTTTGTGGGCACTAGTTTGCCCCAATATAAAGCAGGTACTAAGCAACTGTATTACAGATAAGGAAGTTTAGATTAGAGCATCTATTTAACTTGTCCACGATCACACTATGAAGATCTGGAATTTGATAGCAAAGACCATGCACTATGCTATTTATATTATTAAGAAATGGCATAGAGCAGCATGTGTTAATAAACATTTTTTATGACTGCTAGGATACAAATCCATCAATAAAAGAAGAATCACATTTATGTTAGATGGAAATTTAGCCTAAATGAAGTTAAATGCAAATAAGTAATAGAAACAATATCAAGTGTCTGGTAGAAATTGGAAGAGTTAAAATTTGAATTCTAAAAATGATAATATTCTCTAGAGATATGTAATATGTAGGAATTCTGAATTTAATCATCATTATTCTGTGATTAGTGGTCATAGCTTTTCTACTTATTTATTACATAATTTACTGTTTTGTCCCTCCCTCTCTTTGTTCCTTACATGTTTGCCTTCCTTCTTTCCTCCCTCCATCTCTTCCTTGATCTTTTCTCCCTTTCTCCCTCCAAACCTCTGTTCCTTCTTTCTTTTTCTCTGTCTCCCTGCTTCTCTCTCCTAGATCCCTCCATCTTTTTTTTTTTTTTTTTTCAGTTTAAGTTGTATTGACTGGTAACACTATCAAGCAACACAGAAGTTTTAGACAATGAAGTCTCATTCAACACTATTTGTGATGTAGTAACATATATTAACTTATATTAAAATATTCTAATAGCAATGCTTTACTTAGCACACTAACAATATAATCCAAATACTATTAATATTTCTATACTCATGAGAAATAATAATGATTGATATGTTTTTTACATATAGGCAGATTCAAGAAAAGTTTTTTAAAATACGGAAGGCATTTTAAATTATAATTTATAATTTCTTAACCATTAAAGTTTTAATTTATAAATATAATCATTTATAAAGTTGACCAATACATGTCTTATATGAATGGAAATTTGAAAACACATTGTTCAGGGTGACTACATATACTTGTCCTTGATTTGAAAAAAAAAAAAAAATTATGTGTACTTTAATTTCAGTATGGAACATCGTATGAATTTATTTTCAAGAATTCTTTTAATGACGAAATCTGAAATCACCAAATATAAGTCTCAGAACATCATTGCAATGTTAATATGCTGTTTGCATTGATGTTAAGAATACCACTGCATTCTTTGCTCATGTTACTAACTGCTTGTAGATGTCTTAGTAACAATTTTTTTTTTTTTTGCCAATCACTTCCTTAACTGGTTCTTTTGAACCAGTTGGAACTTGGTATAATCATAGAACATCATCTTCAATCATGGGTTGTTGTTGTTGTTAATTGCTGTCGAGTTGGTTCCTACCCATAGTGACCCTGTATAGGGTTTCTGAGGAGCAGCTGGTGAGCTTGAACTGGCGATCTTGCAGTTCAAATGGATTTGCAGTCTGGTGCATTAATCCACAGCACCACATCATGGGTAGTCTAGTTTAAATTGAAATTCTTTTTTATTTAAGAAATGCTTTATTTACACTGAAGAATAGGAATAATTCATTATTGTCTTTATTTTTGAAGGGTGACGGGTGTGGAACTTCACTCTAAAGTGATACCATATGAATATGTTCATCTCTGGTCCACAGAAGATGAAAAAAAAAAAGGCTGGTCTTACTATTATTTTTGTCATGCAGTGCTATAAACGTTCTATCTGTTAATATGAAATGCAAATCCAAAAGCAGCACAGGGCAGGAGTGATACTAGTTTGATTTATGAGGGGGTAGAGATGAATGTGCTTGGCACTAAATTGAAAATGTCTAGACCACAAAAGGGCCTGGTGTGCTCTGGAGCAGTCACTGGTTGGTGCTTTATTATATGCCTTTGGCACTGAACCCCAACAACTAGAAACTAGATCCTGGGAATGTACTGAGGGTGCTGAACTGTTAGGGTAGAGTAACTGTAGCCATAAGGAAAATAAAATGTAAGTGTGTCTGAAAAATTTCTCCTTGGGGATTTTTAAATTTTCATTTTTTTAAATACTTTAAAGATCAAAAATATTTTTTAAAGTGTATTCTAGTTACAAAATATGCACACAGATGATTTTTAATGTTTAAAACTGTTGAACACATGACTGTGGTGTATATAAATCCTTTCCATGTAAGGAGTCTCTGCATTCTACTGTAACACTTTATGGTTGGGTAATGAAGCAGTTGTACACCGAGCTGCCACTCTTTGCATTAAATGTTTTCCTTTCCTTTGCAGTTATTATAAAGTTGTATTTGTTATAGGAAAATGGATTTTGGCTTTCCTGTTGCTGTAATGTTTACTTTTGTGTGTTGACCCTTCCTTCTTTATGCATCTGCATGTTGTAATGTCTAATGATAACAATGACTTTAAAGACTGTGCAATTGACATCATTGATGTTTATAAAGGGCTGGTGACAAATGGTTGATGAATGCATTCGGGATTATTCTAGTTACCAGATCACCTTTTCAGAAATTGAGATGTAAACACCAAAAGAAACATTTTCTCAACAAAACTGAATAGCTGGTTCTATTTTTCTTTAAAACCTAGAAAACATTTAACTTGAATTTCTTTTGGGAAAAAAAAAAACTTTTAATGAATTTTAGTTTTTGTGTTAGGTATTGCAGGTGCTTTGGAGAGTTTTGTTTTTGTTTTTTATTTGCTGTTATGTACCATCACTTCTCTGTCAGTTTGTTGTATTGTGTTGGCTTGTGTATTGTTGTAATGCTGGAAGCTATATAACCAGTATTTTAAACACTAGCTTCCAGACTAAATTGGACTAGAAAGAAGGACAGTTGAAACACTTTTTAAAGGTCAGTCACTGAAAACCTTATGAATACCAGTGAAACTTTTATGTAATAATAGAAGATGTTGGGAAGGCACTCAAAATGTGATTGGGAAGAGTTTCTCTCAATGAAATAAATATAGCAAAGCTTTTGAGACCTTCATTCACTGATGGCACACAACTGAAAATAAGAAGAAACAGCTGCAACCATCCATTAATAAATCTGAATGTGAAATGCACAAAGTATGAATCCAGGAAAATTGGAAGTTGCCAAAAATGAAATGCAATGCATAAAGATTGATATACTAGGCATTAGTGATTTGAAATGGACGGGTACTGGCCATTTTGAATTAGACAATAGTAAAGTTTACTATGCTATGAATAACAAATTGAAATGAATGGCATCACATTCATCATCAAAAAAATACATTCAAGATCTATTCTGTAACACAATGCTGCTATGAAAGGATACTGTTCATGAACTTAAAAGGAAAACCAGTTAATATGACTATTATTCAACTTTATGTGCCAATCACTCAAACCAAGGATGGATTTATGAAACGATTATGAAATATGAAGAAATATATCAACATATTTAATCTGAAATTAATTAAACATTCAACCAAATTATATTAACAATTACTGATGATTGGAAGATGACAGTTGGAAACAAAAAGAAAGGATCAATAGTTGGAAAATGTGGCCTTGGTGATAGTAACAATGCTAGAGATCACATGATAGATTTTTGCAAGACCAATTTTTTACTTATTACAAATACCTATTCTCAAAAACATAAACAAAGACTATGCATGTACACTTTTTGATATTCTTATAATAATAATATTAAAAGTACCATTGACTATCAGAAGAACAAATAAATCTGTGTTGGAATAAATAAATAAAGCCAGGATGGTGAGACTTCATCTCTTATACTTCAAAAATGTTATTAGGAGGAGCTCTTCCTTTGAGGAGGACTTGCTAAAGTGGAAGATCAGTGAAAAAAGAAGATCCCCAAGGAGATGGATTGACACAGTGACAGCTATGGTCTCAAATGTAGCAATGATTGTGTGAATGGTACAGGACTGATAAGGATTTCATGATGTTGTACAAAGAGTTGCTATGAGTGAGAACCAACTTAATGGCACATAACAACAACATATACATAGATCTTAAAAAACAAACAAAAAAACACAGGAATCAAACTGGGTACATATATGGGAACGGACAATAGAGAAGCTCAAGATCGTAAGTCAAATCAAATTCATGGGCAGACTGTGGTACACAGACCATCAACTGCTCATATGCAATTTCAGGCTGTAGCAGAAAAAAAGTAAAACAATTACATGAGAACCAAAATTAAAACTTGACTGTATCCCACCTGAATTTAGAGACCATCTCAAGAACAGATTTGATGCTTTCTGAATCATTCAATATTTTGTCCATAAAACAATAAGCTTGTGTTAAGCCATGGCATCATGCATGTGAAAACTGAACAATGACTAAAGCTTATTGTTGAAGAATTTATACATTTAACTTATGGTATTACTGAAGAATATTGAAAGCACCATGGACTTCCCAAAGAACAAATCTATTGTCAAAGAAGCACAACAAAAGACTTTTGAAATGGTTGAACATGGATCATTTCTTTTTGTTATAGTGACTATATGTACTCCTTCCATGTCCTTTTGATGCTTTCTACATCATAAAATCCTTCAATATTTCAAGTCAAGAGTTGCATTTTTTCTTCAATTCTTTCAGTTTGAGAAATGCTGAGCTTTCAGATGAACATTAGACATTTTCTTACTTCAAAGCTAATAATATTTTAATATGTTTGAAAATTGAAGATTAAACTAATTGTTTTTGACATTTCAGACCAATCATATAATGACGATAATTGTTGTTGCTAAGTACTATTGAATTGGTTTTGATTCATAGTAACCTTTTATAGGGTTTCTAATTTAAAGTTTGTTGTTGCATTTTTTTGTGTTTTCTTTTTTATTTCCAATTTCTATTAAAGTTTTATATAGTACTTTTTGGTTGTTTTTTTCAGACATAGGTAAGGTTTTATGGTTGTTAAGTGCCTTCGAGTCAGTTCCAACTCATAGAGACCCTGTATAGTGTTTCCAAGGAATGACTGGTGATTTTGATTCACCAACCTTGTGGTTCAAACAGACCTTGCAGGTCAGTTCTTATCCCACAACATCATACCAGGATTCCATATATATCCTTAATGCCACTGAATACACACTTGTTGTTGTTGTTGTTATGTGCCATCGAGTCGGTTCCGACCCATAGCGACCCTGTATAGGGTTTCCGAGGGTGTAAATCTTTACGGGAGTAATAAGCCTCATCTTTCTCCCGCGGAGCAGCTGGTAGTTTCGAACCACTGACCTTAAGGTTCGCAGCCCGATTCGTAACCACTACGCTACCAGAGCTCCAAATGGAAAAAACAATAACAACAACAACAACAACAACAAAAGTTATACATATTTCATTTCAAACATTTTGTGTGTGTATTCAGTGGCATTAAGAATAACCCTTGAAAATTATATATTAAACAAAGTCAATGTTACAAAAGACCAAATGTTATAGCATTCTACTTGTGCAATATGTTCAGATTAAGAAAATCCACAAAAACAACAGTAGCTAGTGATTTCCAGGGGGTAGGGGTAAGGAGAAAATGTAGACAGACTGCTGGTGTGCATAACTTTTTACTTGAGTGGTAATGAAAGTGTTCTAAAATTAGATAATGATATTGGGTGCACAACTCTATGAATAAACTCAAACCACTGAATCGAACACTTTAAGAGGATAAATTTCATGATATGCAAATTTAATCTAAATAAAGTGTCAGAAAATAAAAAAATTGGTCAAATAATATTTAACCCTGGGAAAGAAAGTGAATTTAGATATTGAGGAAGATTTTAATTGACTTGGTAAATAATTTTCTGAAAGAATGAACGACAAAATGTTAAGAACAATCTTCTCATTTTGATCAGGGGAAATTTGAATCATAGTGATCTTTTATAAGACAGAGATTGAAGGTTTTTCCCCTTGATTTTTTTATTCTTTTTATGTTTCATTTAAAGGTATGTACACTAGAATTTTGAAACTGTTAATGAGTATTTTACTCATATTGGTCTTTCTAAGATTGTGTTTTATTTGAATATTAAAGGATTTTAAAAATGTTCTTAGACTCCCAGCCTTGTTGTAATGCAAGTTTGGAAGCCCAAGACATCTTTTATGATTTTGCTTTTAAGTATCTGCTATAATGTGACTTATGCTTATTAGTGAATTTTATGTATACATGCACTCATTTTAAGTTATAAATTTTATCATTAGTTGGAATTTATTAAAAGAAAATATCAGGTTGTTCAATTTAAAACAGTCATATCAATTAATCATTCTGAAGGAATAAAGCCAGTGGTTCACATGTGCATGAAAAAGCCTTTTAAGCTTTGTGATTAAAAGCTTTTTCTTTCTAGATATTTTAAATATTTAATGCACTGTAAAGGAAAATGTAATGCATTGTAGTAGAAAAGTTAATTATAACATTTGTGGTTATGATGAGATTATGATGAAATTTCATGCCATCAAGTCAATTCTGACTTATAACGACCCTATATGGGGTTTTCGAAGACTGTCTGGTGGGTTTGAACCATGAAACCTTGGTTAGCCGTTCAGTACCCTACCAGGACAATGCACATATAATTTAATTTCAATAAATAATCCAAAAAGCTGGATTATATGAAGAACATAGCTTAATGATTATAGGTAGGCTCATTAACAATTTATAATATACAGATGACAAAAGTTTGCTTGCTGAAAATGAAGAGTATTTAAAGCACTTAACTGCTGATGAACATTGGAATATGCCATGCCTGCCAGAAGTACACACAATTTATCTTGGAACAAATACAGCCAAAATGCTCTGTAGAATTCAGAATGGAGTGATTTTGTCTCACTTACATGGGATATGTTATCAGGAGCATCCATTCCCTGAAAAATGTCAGTAAAAAGAGGAAGACCCTCAACAAGATGGACTGCTACAGTGACTGCAATGGTGAACTAAGCATAACAATAATTATGAGGATGACACAGGACTAGGCTGTGTTCCATTATTTTTTACCTTCTGTTGCTATAATTTGGAGCTAACTTGACAACACCTAACAACAAGTGTATGATTAGCAAGCATCTATAAAAGGCAATTTCCTACTGGGGAAAAATAATTACCATGTATGATAATCATTGCTAATTTTTAAAATGCACCTCATGTGATTTACTCAAACTAGTGGGTGCTAAATTGTATATTTTGACTACCTGATAGGTTCCTCATGTTATTTCTTTTATAGGAAATTCAAACATAGTCACAAGCATGATAATCTATGTCTACTTATTTCCCAATGTATCCTAAACACTAAAGTAGATATTCTTCCTACTACAAAGTAGATAACTAATTTTAAATCATATCCTCCTGTAATACACTTCTCACACATTGGTGCAATGATTATTATTATTTTATTGCATTTGAAATAAATGAAGCATATAGACATTTATCCAGATAAGTATTCAAATGATTATACATATATATTGGGAACTCTGGCATGGTGTCATGGGCTAATGCGTCAGACAGCAAAGTCATTTGAACTGCGAAGTCAGTGGTTCAAGCTCACCAGCTGCTCTTTAGAAACCCTATACAGGATCATTATGGGTCAGAATTGACTCAACGGTACTTAACAACAACAACATACATATCAACACATGTCCCTAATCCCATATCAGAGTATTAGGCTTAGGTTAAGAGTCCTGACATACTCTATTCTATATTCAGTTTTCTTTTAGTAAATCCTATCAATTCTGCTTCTTAAATATGAGGGTTGTTGTTGTTGTATACAAGGGTAAGTCACTACAAAACCATAGAAACCTTTATTAAACAAAAGTATCAACATGTGAAGCTATTTTTTTAAAACATATTTTCCAACTAATTGTATACACTACACAAAGTGATACCTCCATCTTCTGCATTCTTCCATTTACACCATGCCAAAATGGCAGCTTAGGTATACTGTAGGTATGCTCAAATAAAACAATAAAAAATAATCACTATAAAATTGTAATCTGATTTCGCTCTTTGTCTTGAATTTAATTTTTCCGGAGATCCTCTTGTAAGTAAACATTTTTATTGGATCATTTTCCCCAAAGAAACCCTAACAAAATTAAGATAATTGTATTATTGACAGAACATGTTTGCAGGTATCCATTTAGACATGTTTTGGTTGGAATACATCTGGGAATACATGAACTGGATCTCTAGTAGCAATACTTCTTGACCTATCTTCATAATAAGTGTTTTCATAATAAATGATCATGATAGTATTTAAATTGATTATTTTTACAGTAACTTTTCTGTAGTTCTGTTGCAAAAGACCTCTGTTAAGTGTTAAAGAGCACATATGTTAGTTTGAGGACTAAGGTGTACCTAACACAAGGGTTGGTGCTTTCAATCACATCATATGCATCTAAGGATCTCTGGTAGAGTAGTGGTTATGAATCAGGCTGCTATCTTCAGGGTCAGCAGTTTGAAACTACCAGCTGTTCTGTGGGAGAAAGATGAGGCTTTCTGCTCCCATAAAGATTTACAGCTTCAGAAACTCTGTACAGGGTCGCTGTGAGTCGGAACAGATTCCAAGGCACATAACCACCATATGCATCTGAGAGTTGGATAATGAAAAGAAAAACTAGAGAAGAAGTGGTGTATTTGAATTATGGTGTTATTGAAGAATATTTAAGTATCATGGACTTTTTATTTATTGTCCACTTTTCACATACATATGAAAGTGTTGATAATACCATGTCTTGCGTCAGACACACATTAGTCCTCAAACAGATATCTTTGCTTTTTTAAGCACTTTAGAAAGGACTTGTGCATCATAATTGCCTAATACAATGTATAATTTCATTTCTTGACTGCTGCTTCCATAAGTGTTGATATTAGCTCCAAACAAAATGAAGTGTTTGACAACTTCAAACATTTCTCCATTTAGCATGATATTGCTTATTGGTCCAGTGGTGAGGATTAATCCTTTACATTCAGGTGCAATCTATATGGAAGGCTGTAGTTTCTGATCTTCATTAGTATTTTAAGTCCTCTGCTTACAGCAAGCAAGATTGTATCATCTGCATATCTCAGGTTGTTAGTGAACCTTCCTCTAATCCTGATGCCATGGTTTTCTTTATATAATCCGGTTTCTCAGAATATTTGCTCCACATATAGATTGACTAAGTATGGTGAATGAATACAACCTTGGTGATTGTGCACACCTTTCCTGATTTGAAACCATTCAATTTCCCCTTGTTTTGTTGGAATGACTATCTCTTGGTCTACATACAGGTTCTTCATGAGCACAATTTCGTGGTCTAAAATAACCATTCTTTGCAATGTTAGCCATACTTGTTATGATCCATACAGTCAAAAGCCTTTGCAGAGTAAATAAATCACACCTAAGCATCTCTCTGGAGTCCTGGTGTGGGTTAATATGGTGTGGGTCAATTTGAACTGCAAAGTCAGTGGTTCAAACTCACCAGCCACTCCTCATAAACCCTAAACAGGGTTCGTATGGGTCAGAACTGACTTGATGGCAATTAACAACAACAACAAAGCATCTCTACTTTCAGGCAAGATCCATCTTTTTCCAGCAATGATATCCTTCATTCCATGTTTTACTCTGAATCTGGCTTGAACCTTTGGCAGTTCCCTGTCACTATACTGTTGAAACCATTTTTAAGTTATGTTTAGCAAAATTTTACTTGCATGTGATATTAATATTATCATCTGATGATTTCCACATTCCATTGGGTGACCTGTCTTTGGAATGGGCAAAAATATGGATCTCTTTTACTCAGTTGACCCAATAGCTGTCCTCCAAATTTCTTGGTATAGATAAATGAGTGTCTGCAGTTTGTTGGAAGATTTCATTTGTATTCCATCAATTCCTGGAGTCCTGTTTTTTTGCTAATGCCTTCAGTGCACCTTGGATTTCTTTCTTCAGTACCATTGACTCTTGACCATATGCCACCTCTTGAGATGGTTGAACATAGTCCATTACTTTTCAGACCACTGTCTCTATGTACTGCTTCCACCTTCTATTGATGTTTTCTGCATCATTCAGTATTTTTCCCATATAATCCTTCAGTATTGCAAGTTGAAGCTTAAATATTTTCTTTGGTTCTTTTAGTTTGAAAAGTATTGACTATATTCTTCCCTTTTGGTTTTCTAACTCCAGGTATTTGCGCATTTCATTATAATACTTAACTTTGTTTTCTTGAATTGCCCTTCAAATTTTTCTTTTTAGCTCTTTGATTTCCTCATTTCTTCTATTCTCTTTAGCATCTTTACATGGAGAGTAAATATCAGAGTCTGTTCTGACATCTATTTTTGTGTTTTCTTTCTTTCCTGTTTCCCTTAATGACCTTTTGCCTTCTTCCTGTATAATATTATTTCATGAGTTCTCTGGTCTTTGGTCATTAGGGAAACATTAAATTAGTCACACTTTAAATACATTAGTCATACATTAAATCTGAACTTGAGATGGTATCTAAATTCAAGTGGGGTAAGTTCAATATTACATTACAGACTGAGTAATATCCTTGCTGACACACTGTTTTTGACTGAAAGAAGAGAATATCAGAAAGGTGTTTACATGTGACTTATTGACTACACAAAGACTTTAGACTGTGTGGATCATGACAAGCTATGGACAATATTGTAGCGAATGAGTATTCCAGAACACTTGATTGTGCATATGAGGAACCTGTACAAAGACTAAGATGCAGTCATTAGGGCAGAACAAGGGGACACTGAATGAATCTGAACATGGCATTGGGATTGGAGGAAGACTCATTAACAACCTGCCATATGCAAATGATACAGCTTTGCTTGCTGAAAGTGAAGAAGGCCTAAAATACTTTTTGATGAAGATCAAAGACCACAGCCTTCAGCATAAGCTGTACCTCAATGTACAGAAAACAAGAATCTTAACCAGTGAAGCAATAAGATACATCATGATAAATGCAGAAGGGGACTTCATTTTGCTTGGAACCACCCTCAACTCTTGTGGAAGCAGCATTCAGGAAATCAATCCAAGTATTGCATTAGGCAAATCTACGGCACAAGATCTCTCTGAACTGTTCATGAGCAAAGATATCAGTTTGAAGACTAAGATGCTCCTGAACGAACCCAGGGTATTATCAATAGCCTCATATGCATGTGAAATTTTGAGAATAAATAAAGAAGACCATAGAAGAATTAGATACATTTGAGTTATGGTATTAGAAAAGAATGTCAAAAGTACTATGTATTACTAGAAGGACAAACAAAACTGGCTTGGAAGAAGTACAACCAGAAAGCTCCTTAGAAGCCCAGATGGCCAGACTTCATCTCTTGGACATGTTATCAGAAGGGACCAAACCCTGGAGAAGGACATCATACTTGGTAAAGTAGACATCAGTGAAGGAGAAGGAGACCCTCAATGAAATGGACTGACACAGTGAGAGCAGAAATGGGCTGAAGCGTAACTATTGTGAAGTTGGTGCAGGACCGGGTAGTGTTTCATTCTCTTGTGTATAAGATTGCTATGAGTTTGAACCAACTCACAGGCACTTAATAACAACAAATGCAGCTATCTCCCATGATGTGATTTGATATAATAAAGCAATAAGAGAATTAAGGGTGGGATATTGTTGTTAAGTGTCATAGAGTCAATTCTGACTCATAGCCACCTTGTATATAATTTTCAAGAAGAGGCTCGTGGGTTTGAATTGCTGACCTTACAGTTATCTGTCCAGACCTTATCCTACAACCTCACACCAGGAATCCACCCTTAACCACACCATCACCTTGGTTAGATTTATGGGAAGACCCAAGGTTGTGGGATGCAACACTTTAATATTACAAGAAATAAAAGATGAGAGCCTTGAGCAGAGAAAGAGTGACCTACTGCCACCAAGATAGAAGAGCCAGGAGTGGTGTGTTCTTTGAACCTGGCGTGCCTGCATTATGAAGCTCCTAGATCCTATGAAAGATTGATACCAAGGTTTATGGAGATCTCCAAGGAATACTGGGGCTAAATATGCTGAAAGAAGACAAGGACATTTCTCCTTAGAGCCAACAAAAAGAAATCTTTCCCTAAGTGCCAGCTCTATGAACTCGGAATTCTAGCATCCTTAACTGTGAGAGAATAAATTTATGGTTGTTAAAGTCATCTACTTCTAGTATTTCTCTTATTATAGCATTAGAAATCTATGGCACCACTGTAAAGCTATGAATGGTTTTAGAACAAGCCAAAAGAGACGGACAATATGAATTATCAAAACCCAGTGAATGGGTACTGGCTCCTGGAGGCAACTAAGAAAGTTTTTTTCAGCATGACTGGGTTTTGCAAAATGCAAAAACCTAATTTATAAGACTCTGAGTAAGGAGAAGAACAGATCCCCTAGAGTGGCCTCCTAAAAAAAAAAAAAAAAGCCTTTAATGAGATCAAAAGCCAGCTGATAGTAGCCACCCCTGTCTTAGGACTACTTAACTTAAGACAGCATTTTAACC
>NW_006408720.1:4680102-4681263 GCF_000296735.1 Chrysochloris asiatica | reverse complement strand
TACAGAGTTCCAACACCAACTCATGAGTCCTCCTGACCCGGTATTCCGTGGTGTTGTTGACCGAGCTCCTCACTACACATCCACCCGATCCGCCATCTTCAAGGAAGTCTTGCATGCACACATGGAAATTTGGAAAAGAGGAGGGTTACTAATGGCAGCTCAGCATGAGATAAGACTTGTCTCAGAAATTTTGCATCTATTGAAGGTCATCCAACAACTAGCCACAGTAACTATCATGTATTGCTCAGGTTTCCAAAAGAGCACTACCACACAGGCTTAAGGAAACCTTCCCACTGACAAAACTGTCAAAGGGGCAACTGGGTCGCATCCTTGCAGACTGTTTTAGCTATCACGAGCTGCTGCAACAGAAATACCACAAGGGAATGGCTTTAACAACCAAAAATTTACTTTCTTACTATTTAGAAGGATAGAAGACCAAATTCAGAGTGCCGACTCTCGGGAAGTATTTTTCTTTATTGGCTCTTGGGAAAGGTCTTTGTTTCTTTTCAGAATCTTTAGCTTCAGTATTTCTTGGAGATCTCCACACATTCTGGCATCAATCTTTCTCAGGCCCTAAGAGCTTCACAGTGCAGAGACCTCAGGTTTAAAGGACACACATCACTCCTGGCTCTTCTATTTTGGTAGTAGGTCCCTCTTTTTCTGTTCAAGCCTCTTTACTTTAATCTCTTGTAAGATAACATGTGTAGCATACCACACCCTTGGGAACCTCCCATAAATAGAGTCAGGGTGGTAATGGGATTAAGGCATGGGTATAGGGATAAAGGAGCTCTGGTAGCATAGTGGTTACGAATCGGACTACAAATCTTAAGGTCAGCAGTTTGAAACTACCAGCTGCTCCGCGGGAGAAAGATGAGACTTTCTGCTCCCGTAAAGATTTACAGCCTGGGAAACCCTGTACAGGGTTGCTGTGGGTCGGAACCAACTCAATGGCACTTAACAACAGCATAGGGATTAAGGCATGGGTCTAGGGTTGTTGCTATAGGTTGAAGAGCAGAGATGTCAGCTTGAGGACTAAGGTGCACCTGACCCAGGCCATGGTGTTTTCAACAGCCTCATACGGATGCGAAAGCTGGACAGTGAATAAGGAAGATCGTAGAAGAATTGATGCCTTTGAGTTGTGGTGTTGGAGGAGAATACTGA
>NW_006408720.1:4673622-4679845 GCF_000296735.1 Chrysochloris asiatica | reverse complement strand
AAGTGTGGCAGCGGTAGTGAGGTTGGCCCAGGATCGGACATTGTTTCGTTCTGCTGTACATGGGGTCACTATGAGTCGGTTCCGACTCGATGGCATCTGACAACAACAACAACATAGGGTTGTAGGAGAGTCCTGGTGTGGTGCTGTGGGTTAATGTGTCAGACTGAAAAGCCCTTTGAACTACAAGGTCAGCAGTTCAAGCTCACCAGCTGCTCCTCGGAAACCCTATACATGGTCTCTATGGGTTAGAACTGACTCGATGGCACTTAACAACAACAACATAAGGTTGTAGGATAAGCACTGGACTGTTGTTGTTGTTATTGTTAGGTGTCATCGAATCTGTACCGACTCATAGCGACCCTGTGTAGAACAGAATGAAACACTGGCCGGTCCTGGGCCAATCTCACAATTGTTGTCATACTTGAACCCATTGATGCTGTCATATTGCCAATCCATCTCACTAGGAGTCTTCCTCTTTTTCTCTGACATTCCACCTTACCAAACATGATATCCTTCTCCAGCGTCTGGTCCCTCCTGACAATATGTCCGAAGTATGAGAGACGAACTTTGGCCATCCTGGCCTCCAAGGAACACTCTAGATGCACTTCTTCTAACACAGATGTATTGGTTCTTTTGGCAGCCCATGGCACTTTCATTTCCTCTTCCAACACCATAACTCAAAAGCATCAATTCTTCTAGGGTTTTCCTTATTCACTGTCCAGTTTTCACATGTATATGAGGTTATTGAAAATACCATGACTTGGGGCAGGCTCACCTTAGTCCCCAAGCTGATATCTTTGCTCTTCAACACTTTAAAATGGTCTTGTGCAGCAGATTTGTCTGATGCAATACATCATTTGATTTCTTGACTGCTGCTTCCGTGAGTGTTGACAGTTGATCCAAGAAGAATTGACAACTTGAATCTTTTCTCCATTGATAAGAATGTTGTTTATTGGTCCAGTGGTGAGGATTTTTGTTTTCTTGACATTGAGATGCAATCCATACTGAAGGCTGTGCTCTTTGATCTTCATCAGTAAATGTTTTAAGTCCTCTTCACTTTCAGCAAGCAAGGTTGTATCATCTGCATATCGCAGGTTGTTAATGAGTCCTCCTCCAATCCTGATGCCATGTGTTTCTTCATAGAACCCAGCTTCTCGGATTATTTGCTTAGCATAGAGGTTCAATAAGTATGGTTAAATATACAGCCTTGTCGCACACCTTTCTTATTTTTAAGCCATTCAGTGTTCCCATATTCTGCTCAAACAACTGCCTCTTGGTCCAGGCACAGATTCCTTGTGAGCACAATGAAGTGTTCTGGAATACTCATACTTCGCAATGTTTTCCATATCTTAGAAGGATAGGGAGTGTCACAGTATAGCATACTAACGTTAGACAATACATCAGAGTATATCTAAACCAAATATAAACGTAGAAATGGAGATGCGAAGAGATTAAGGAAGTGTTCATGATCACAGTCAAGTTTGTGAAAAATATAGATCTGAAGCACATAGCTTCTTGAATTTATGATATCAGTTTTATTTTTTTCCAATACCTTCACAGGATTCCTAAATATCTAACCCTTGCATGTTACCTTAGAATTTCATCTCAACTAATGAAATAGAGTTATATTTAAAAAATAGAAATCGATGAAAAAAATTCTATGCTACTGAAAGCAGCAATTCTCAAAATGTGCTCAAATGCCTAAATTTTTATTATACTTAGATTTTAAGTATTCTAATAAAAAAGGTACTTAAAGGTATTATGGAATGATAGAGCATTTAATTTTTCCTCAGTTCTATCTTAAGACTATGCTAATAATAAACAAGCATAGATCTTTTCTACACATATGAATACAATTTGATTATTTTGATAATGCATTCTCAGACGATTTAGTTGATTTAGTTTGTCCAAAATGTTGACTGCTAACCTAAACAAATGAGATATATAAAATTTGCCTGGAGACATCACATATTGGTTTGTTTTTTTCTCAAGGTAGTTGGCATTTCATTTTCAGCTATAGAAAACCATAGAAATATAATTGCATAGGAATTAAAAAAAAAAACAACAACAACACCAAATCCCTATGTGAGATAAATATTGTCTTCTTTAAATGTTTGGAAATAATTTAAATAAGTTATATGAAAATCAAATAATTATAAGATGATTTTGACTATGCCAAAAATAATTTGTAAAATATGCTAAATGAACATTTTTATGGGAAAAGCTAAAAGGTATAGATTACTTTGGAAAATAGCATAATTTCATATTTGTAGTTATTGAAACTGTTTGATGGGTAATAAATAATTTTCTTTAGTTTTGTGTAAAAACTAGGGTAAATATCGCTACTAGGGCTCTAGTTCATATATGCTCTTTTTTATTCCAAATAAAATATATTTTAACATGTCTCTGTCATCCATGGATCGCTGCAGATCACTTCTCTCATTAATATACTTGTCTTCGTCTTGTTAGGGTGCCTTCTGAAAAAAAGGTCCAATCAAAACAATGAAACCTGAGGCAGTCTGCTGAGCCAGTTACATTCAAGGCAAAGAAATCAGCTCAGAAAGTTATGGTGATTATTTTGGGGGATCCCAAACAAGTACTTTTAATAGATTTTCTCCAACAACACAAAATGATAATCGGAGTTTATTCTGATATGAAACTCTAATAAAATTAAAAACTGCATTACTGAAAACAAGGCTAGGAAAGTCGCATATATTGTTTTTCCCCCTCCCATTATGACAATGTGCCTGCTCACTCTTCTAGGATACCAAGGACTATCTAACAAGAATTTTTCTAGAAATCTTACCCTACCCACCCTACAGTAAAACAGGATAGAACACTGTCCTGTCTGTGTCATCTTAACAAGTGTTTTTATGTTTGAGCTCATTATCGCTGCCATTGTGTCAATCCATCATGTTAGGTGTCTCCCTTACTTTTGCTAACCCTTCACTTTACCAAACATAATGTCCTTCTCCATTGACTGATCCCATTTGAAAACATGTCCAAAGTACCAGAGAAAGTCTTGACACCCTCACTTCTAAGGAGGAGTAGGCTGTATTTCTTCTAAATAGATTTGTTTGTTGTCCATGTGTGGTACTTTCAATATTCTTCTCCAACACCATAATTCAAATGTACTTATTTTTCTATTATCTTCTTTATTCACAGTACAACCTTCACATGCATTTGAGAAAATTGAAAATATAATAGGTTGGATCAGACACACCTTAGTCCTTAAACTTATATCTTTGCTCTGTAACACTTTATTATTTTTGTTTTTGGTAGGAGTAGGGAGTGAAGACTAATTCTGGGACTATGACTAGGACTTTGTTGTTGTTAAGTGTCATTGAGTCAATTCCAACCCATAGGGACCCTGTATAGGATTTCCAAAGAGCAGCTGGTGAGCTTGAACCACCGGCCTTGCAGTTCAAATGGCTTTGCAGTCTGGCGCATTAACCCACAATGCCACACCAGGACTCCATGACTAGGCCTTGGTTAGACCTAAAATTGTCTTTATTGTTAGGGTTAGACTAGGACTAGAGTTAATGCTAAGGGTTAGTGTTGAGCTACAGCTAAGAGTAAGCTTTGGTCTAGGTTTTTGGAATATTGTTGTTGTTGTTGTTAAGTGCCTTTTGAGTCGGGTCCGACCCATAGCGACCCTGTACAGGGTTTCCGAGGGTGTAAATCTTTATGGGAGTAGAAAGCCTCATCTTTCTCCTGCGGAGCGGCTGGTAGTTTCGAACCACTGACCTTAAGGTTCGCAGCCCAATTCGGTTTATTTTATTTTTTCTTGAAATCTATTTGATTTCCTCTTTATTTGGAAAATTTTTAACTGGATTGATGCTTCTTTCTAATTTTTTTTTTGTTGTTGTTGTTGTTGTTGGTGGTGGTGTTGTAACTATTTCTGGTTTTCTCTTTTCAGTCTTACAGGTCTGTTTTACTTCGTATACTTCTATAGTTTAAGTGAAATTGTCATATATGTTAGTCTCAGGTTGTTGTCTGCTATTGTTCGTTCTCTGTTCAAAGAAGTCCTTTTAGCATTTTTTTTTTTTATTGTTGAGATGATTTTTAAATGTTTTGTACTTTCTGTTTGTTTGAAATGACCTAATTTTGCAGTCCTGTTGATGGGCAAATTGTTGGATATATGATTCTTGGTTGGCATTATTTTTCTTCTTTCAGAGTTTTATTTGTCGTTCAATTTTTCTTGCCTGTATGGTTTCTATTGAAAAATCAGAGCTTAGTCCTATTAGTTCTCCTTTGTAGGTAACTTTTCATTTTTCTTGAGCTACTCTCAGGTTTCTTTCCTTGTCTTTGGTTTTGAACATTTTTATTATAGTGTATCTTGATGTTTTCTTTTGGGAGGGTGTCTATCCTGTTTGCAAAGTCCTGGTGTGGCACTGTGGGTTAATGTGCTGGACTGCAAGGTCTGTTTGCACCACAAGATCATCAGTTCAAGCTCACCAGCTGCTCCTCAGAAACCCTATACGGGGTTGTTATGATTCGGAACTGATTCAATGACACTTAACAACAACAGCAACCTGTTTGCTGTTTGTTCATTTCTTAAATGGCTCTCTTCTTGATTTTCATGATGTTAGTGAAGTTTTCTACTGACCGCTTTTGGACAATATTATTGTTCTTTGTATTTTGTGTCTCTTCCTATTCTGAAATTTTTATGACATGTAATATTTCCTCTTAATAGTTTCCCACATAAATCTTGGACTTTCTTAAAATTTCTTTATTCTTTATTTTGATGTTCCTCTAGCAGATAATTAGTAGAGATATGTTTCTTCAAGTTTGGTAATTTGATTCTATTATGTTTCTTCATCCTTACAGTGCATAATTTATTTCTGAAGTTTTAGTGTTAATCTCTTTCTTTCAAATTGCTGATCTTGTTAAATACCCATTTTTTTAAACTATTTTTGTCAATTTGTTTCCTGATAATTTCCAAAGTTTTGTCTATATTTTCCCTTGATTTAATCTGTAGTTTTCTCCATATTTACCTTAATACATTCAAATTATAATTAGCATGTTTAAAATATCTTATTTCTGATATAATATTTTCTTACTCTGTATTTTAGTCACTTTTTTGAGGCAATATGTCTTGCTTCTTTGTGAAAGCTGAAATTGTCTGTTTATTCCAAGACATTGTGGTTTCATATTAATTTATGATACAGTACACTCAGGTACTCAAAACCTGTCTCTTGGTGGATGTGGTAGAGATTAGAATTATTAATTCATTTAATTCTCTGTTCACTTTTTGTATAGCATAGTTCAGGGCAGGTTCTGCCCTAGAATAATTTTTAAAGAGGTCTTTTGCAGTAGATTTGCATAATGTACTACATCATTTGATTTCTTGACTGCTGTTGAATCCAAGTAAAATGACAAAAATATTGAAAACTTCAATATATTCTCTCTTTTTCATGATGTTGTTCAATGTTGTGAGTATTTTCATTTTTTTGACATTAAGGTGTAATTTATACAGAAGGTATATTCTTTGATTTTCATTAGTAACTATTTCAACACTTTGCTTTCAGCAAGGTTATGTCATCTGCATATCACAGGTTGTTAATGAGTCATCTTGCAATCCTGATGCCATCTTTTTCTTCCATAATCCATCTTCTTAGATTATTTAATCAGCGTAAAGACTGAATAAGTATGGTGAAAGGATACAACCCTGACACACACCTTTCCTGATTTTAAATCATTCATTATCCCCTTATTCTGTTCTAACAACTATCTCTTGGTCTATGCACTGGTTTCTCATGAGCAAAATTAAGGTTCTACAATTCACATTCTCTGCAATTTTATCCATAGTTTATTATGGCTCACAAAGTTGAATACCTTTGCAGTCAATAAAGCACAAAAAGTATTTTCTGGTATTTTCAGGAAGGATAGACCCCAAGAGAAAATCACCGAGACATATAATAATCAAGCTCTCCAATATCAACCATAAGGAGACAATACTGCAAGCAGCTAAGGAAAAGAGAAGTGTTAAATACAAATGCAAGCAAGTCAGATTAAGCTCAGAACTCTGAGCAGAAACCATGCAAGCAAGCAGACAATGGGGAGTACATATATAAAACCCTGAATACAAAACAAAACAAAACAAAACAAAACTGCTAACCAAGAATCCTTTACCCAGCAAAGCTATCAATCAAATACATCGGTGAAATCAAACATTCCAGGATAAATAGAAGCTGAGGGATTTTGCCAAAGCAAACCCTGT
>NW_006408720.1:4655978-4665990 GCF_000296735.1 Chrysochloris asiatica | reverse complement strand
TTGAGGAACCTGTACACAGATCAATAGACAGTTGTTATAACAGAATGAGGGAAAACGGAATGATTTATAATTGGGAAATATGTGTCGCAGGGCTATAGTCTTTCACCATACTTATTCAATCTTTATGCTGAGAAAATAATCTGCAAAATTGTATTATATGAAGAAAAATGTGGCATCAGGATTGGAGGAAGACTCATTAATATCCTGCAGTATGCAGGTGGTACAACCTTATTTTCTGAAAGTGAAGAGGACTTAAAATATTCACTGATCAAGATTAAAGACTATAGCCTTTGATATGGGTTGAAACATAATGACAAGAAAACAAAAATCCTCATAATTGGACCAATAAATAAAATCAAGAGAAATGGAGGAAAGATAGCAGTTTTCAAAGACTTAAGTTTGCTCAGATCAACATCAACACTCAACACCTGTGGAAGCAGCAGTCAAGGGATCAAACAGCTCATTGCATTAAACAAATCTGCTACACAAGACCTCTTTAAAGTGTTAATACCACTATTATTCAAATGTACACATCAACCACTAAAGCCAGTAATGATGAAATTGATGAATTTTTTTAACTTCTTCAGTCTGAAATTGATCAAACATGCAACCAAGATGTATTGATAGTTGCTAGTGATTGAAGCTTGCAAACAAAGAGGAAGGATCAGGAGTTGGAAAATTTGGCCTTGGTGATAGACAGACTGTAGGGATTTCATGACTGAATTTGCAAGAACAATTACTCATGTATTGCAAATAACTTTTACAACCAACATAAAAGGTGACTATAAACATTGGACTGCTGTTGTGGTGCTGAAAGATCAGCATTCGACTGAGAACCACAAGGTCGGCAGGTTAAACACACCAGCTGCTCCTCAGAAACCCTACACAGGTTGGCTGTAAATTGTAATTGACTAGATGTTACTAACAACAATAATCATGGATCTCACCAGATGGAATGCACAGTAATTAAATTGATTACATCTGTGGAAAGATGACAGAAAAGCTCAATGTTATTCAAAACAAGGCCAGAGGCTGAGTTTGAAATGGACCATCAATTATGCCTATGTGAGTTCAAGCTGAAGATGAAGAAAATTAAAACAAAAGAATTAAAATGTGACTTTGAACATATCCCACCTGAATTTAAAGGCCATCTTAAGAACAAATTTGATGAGTAAAAGACTAATGACTGAAGACCAAAAGAGTTATGGGATGACATCAAGAAAATTACACATGAAGAAATCAATAGGTCATTTAAAAGACAGGAAGGAAAGAAAAGAACAACATGGATGTCAGAATAGTCTCTAAAGTAAGCTCTCCAGCATAGAGATGCTAAAAGTAAATGGAAGAAATGAGGAGGTACTAGAACTGAACAGAAAATCTCAAGACATAGCTCAAGAAACAAAGTCAAATATTATAATGAACAAACAAAGACCCGGAGTTAGAAAACCAAAAATAAAGAACACACTCAGCATTTCTTAAGCTGAGAGAATTGAAGAAAATACACCTCAAACCATTTTGAAAGATTCTATGAGCAAAGTATTGAATGATGCTGGAAACATCAAAATAAGATGGAAGGTACACATAGAGTCACTGTACCAGAAGGCAATGGTTGATGTTCGACCATTTCAAAACATAGAATACGAACAAGAACTGATAGTACTTAAGGAGGAAGTTCAAGTTACAATGAAGTCGTATGTGAAAAGCAAGTCTCTAGGAAGTGAAAGAATACAACTTGAAATTTTCCAACACCTTGATGAAGCACTGGAGGCACTCTCTCATTTTTACCAAGAGATTTGCAAGACAGCTACCTGGTCAACTGATTGGAAGATATCCACATTTGTGACCATTCCAAAGAGAGGTGCCTCAACAGAATGCAGAAGTCATATGTAAGTAAATTTTTGTCTACAGATAACTAAAGAACAGCTGCAAAAGTACATTGACAGGGAACTTCCAGAAACTCAACCCCAATTTAGAAGAGGATGAAAAATAAATGAAATCATTGCTGATGTCAGATGGATCTTGGACCAAAGCAGAAAATACCAGAAAGACACTTATTGCTGTTGTTGTTAAGTACCGTCAGGTCTGTTCTGACCTATAGTGACCCTGTATATACTTTTCGAAGAGTTGTTGGTAGATTTGAACTGCTGGTGGGTTTAAACCACTAACCTTGTGATTCAAACTGACCTTTCAGTCTAGTTTGCAGTATCCTGAAGCATCACATTTACTTGTGCTTTATTGCCTATGAAAAGGCTTTCAACTGTGTGAACCATGACACACTAAGGATAACATTGTAAAGAACGGGTGATCCAGAACACCTGACTTCCCTCATGAGGAACCTGTACATAGACAAACAGGCAGTCATTCAAACAGAAAAAAGGGATACTGAATGGCTTAAAATCAGGAAATGTGTTACCCAGTGTTGTATCCTTTCATTATATTTATTTACTCAGCATATGGAATAAGTTATTCTGTATGCCAAGCAAATACTCAGAGAAGCTGAATTATATGAAAAGGAACTTGGCATCAGGATTGAAGGAAGATTCATTAGCAACCTTCATTATGCAGCTGATACAACCTTGCTTACTGGAAGCAAGGCTGTTTTTAGATGCCTTCCAGTCAGTTCTGACCAATACTGACCTACATACAACAGAACAAAACATAGCTCAGCCCTGTGCCATATCACAATTCCTGTTAGGCTTGAGCGCATTGCTGCTGCCACTGTGCCAATGCATCTCATGGAGGGTCTCCCTCTTTTTTGTGGATACTTACTGATGAAGATAAAGGACTATACAGCCTTTAGATACACATTGAAACTTGATGTAAAGAAGATGAACATCCTCACTACTGGACCAATAAATAACATCAAGATAAATGGAGAAAAGCCTGAAATTCTCAAAGACTTCATTATGTTTGGATCATGAAACAGCAGTCAAGATATTAAATAATATATTGTATTAGGCACATCTGCTGCACAAGACTTCTTACAGAAAATAAAATCCAAGTCAATTTTCTTCTGCTTTATCCCTAGTCCCCAACATAATCTATACTTTCTCCTACATGTGTAAGAACAATGTCTTTTACCTAATCGTCCAAGCAACACATTGCTGCATGCATTTTGCTTCATTTCTTATTCTTCCTCCACGTATCTCACATTATACCTTTCATCACTTGTGGCCATCTCTTCATTTTCCCTCTTCTTGAAGTCTCTGCCAGCCATTCCTTAATTCTAGATTATATCACACCATTGTTCAGACTTTCTTCTTCCAAAGTCTCAACAAAGTTCAGTATTCTAAGATGAAAAAAAAAAAAAAAAAAGGGGGGGTGGGGGTGGGGGAAAGAATCCATAAGATTGTTTTTAAATTTTTAAATGCCGTTGAGTTTGTTCCAACTCATAGTGACTCTATATAGGGTTTTTGAGCAGTAGTTGGTGAGTTTGAACCTCAAACTTTATGGTTCAAACCAACCTTGCAGTGAAGTGCTTATTCTACAGCAGCACACCAGGACTCAAGAAGATACTTGGTTTAAAATCTTGGTCAATGTCAATGCAGCAAATCTAAACTTTTAGTTTAGGATATGAACTGCTCCTGTATCTGTTCCTCAAAAATTCTTGGTGGAATTCCTTCCTATTCCCAAGGCATATCAGTCACCTTTAATACCTGTGATCCAGTTCTCTGCTAGAAAAGTCACCCTTTTGATTCTTCACAACGTAACTCAGCTATTGACCCTGGACACAGTCATGAATCTCTTAGCTGGAAATATTTGCTTAGATCTGTGTTTCTTTGTTAACATTTACAAGAATTCATTTTTAAAAATTGAACAATATTTAGTTGTTTTTCCAAATGATCTCACTGCTAAATTTTCAACTTCTTGTTGATATATATTATCTAGCATAAAATTACTACTCAATATATATTATTAAATAACTGAAGCAGCAGCATTTCCCAATGACACATGTGTTTTCATATACATTATATTAATCAACCATATATTCAGACACTTTCATAGGAGTCCTGATGTGGCACTGTAGGATAAGCACTGGGCTGCTAACCTCAAGGTTGACAGTTCAAACCCACCTCCTTGAAAACAAGGTTGCTTTGAGTCAGAACTGACTTGATGACACACAACAACAATAGCAACACGTGATTTTGAAATACTTTTTTTCATTAAACATTAACTTAGCATATGGTCTTGAAGATTATATGCTAATTTGTATGAGAAATTATAATACTTTTTCTAATTAAAAATCTGTTAACAAGTATCTTCAATTCAATGTTTAAAGCATTAGCTATTGCTCAGCTCATTAAAATTAATGAATCTAGAATAGTAAAGTTCTAAATATTTGTCTTAGCTTAAGCATTGAATGATACATATTTGTATGAATGATACTTAATGTGTTATTGGAATTGTCAAAGGGAGTAAAAAAATTTCCAGTCTAAATACAATACATTAACATAAGTATAAACAGATGTTAAAAGAAACACAGAAATAAAATTGCACTTTGTTGCCAATTTTACAATCTTTCATTTTCAAATTAAATGAGGAAATGTATAATCTCATGAGGGAATTATCAAGAGTATTAATAATGTAAATGCTTTATTTAAATTATTTAGATACATGCTTTAATCCATCCTATTTAGGAATCATCACAAATTTAGCCAGCATCTAAATAGATTTATTTAGGGAAAAAAACAAAAAACAAAAAAACACATACAAATGAGAATATGGTCTAGTATTGTGTTTAAGTGGGGTGGGGAAGAGAGAAGCAAATTATGTAAAAAATATCAGTTGTCTTCTGTTCCAAATCAAAATAAGAATAAGAAAAAAAAAGAGTATGAAAGAAATAGAGGAGGGAGACAATTTGTCAAATGTCTCATCAGCAAGAATAGAGAAATACAAGGACATTCTTGAGATAATCAACAGAATGTCAGATATGGGCGGAGCACTGCTAGTCTCACTGCTGCGATATACAATTGATTGTTCAGGACTCTGCAGAGAATTGCTCAGCACAAGAGGAATACAAATTAGATCTTCTCATAGTTCAGACATGTCCAATTCTCTCTCTCAAATGAAGGAAGGAGTCATGAATTTGAAAATATTTCCAAGTTAGTTACTTCATTCTATGCCCAATAAAACAAAAGGGTTGGGGTAGATCTCCAGCACATAGAATAGGTAAAATAAATTATAACAGTGGGTGGTGGTTAAAGGATGTATTAAAATGATAAGGAAGATGCTGGTAAATAGTGCATAATAGGGGCATGAATCACCAGAATTTTAGGAATATAGACAGTAATTGGAAGAAAGTACAGAACTTTAATGTGGGTTTGATGTTTACTGATCCAGGTCTTTTCCTTCTAGTAAGCTGGATGCATGAAGAAAAGACCTATAAAAAATAATTGGCACTTTCCTGTGTGGCTGTTCCTTTAACTCCTGTAAACTTTAGAAAAAAAAAAAAAAAATGTTGGGGAAAGTATGCCATGAGGTGATTCTATTGATACTTCAAAAGACAGGAGGGTCTCATCAATACTGTGATAAAGCTAATAATGGAAAGTGATTTAAAAGCACAAATGATCCGGATAGCTAGCCTAAGTCTGTGAATGTTAGCAATGGCATCCTACAAACAGTTGGGAAGTTTTTACCGTAACTATACTAGAGAAATTTAGGGATGTTAATAATTTTTTAAATAATAATTTACAAAATAGTTTGAATTCCTCTGTATGTTAGCACCTCCATAACAAAAATGCAATTGCCCTTGAATGGACTCTGACTCATGTTGACCTCATGTGTGTCAGAGTAGAAATGTGCTCCATAGAGTTTTCAATGCCTGACGTTTTAGAAACAAAATATTAGGATTTTCTTCAGGAATGTCTTTGAGTGACATCCTAGCATGTTCACTTTTTGCACCACCAACAGTCACACTGTATACACATCCCCTTTGAACACAGTGTAGGATGGTGGCCTGGAAAATATTTGGATTACATTAACTGGAAATGGCCATAGTCTGTTGTTAGGTGCCATCTAGTTTATTTAGACTCATAGCACTCCTATTTCAATAGAAAGTAATACCAGGAAAATAACCCATCCTCACAATGTTTATGTTTATGTCCATTGTTGCAGCAAGTGTGTTAATCAAGTTTGTTGAGGGTCTTTCTCTTTTTTTACTGACCCTCTACTTTACCACGCATGTTGTTCTTTTCCAGAGACCAATACCCACTACATATCCAAAATATATGAGACAAGTCTCATCATTCTCATTTCCAAGTCACATTCTGACTGTACTGCTTCGAAAACAGTTTTGCCAGTTCTTTTGGAAGTCCTTAGTATTTTCCATATTCTTCATCACCACCACAATTCAAATGCATTAATTGTTCTTCTGCCTTCTTCACTCATTGTCTAGCTTTCACATGCATATAAATAATAGAAAATATCATGGTTTGGGTCAGGTGCACCTTAGTCCGAAAATTGACATCTTTGCTCTTGAACATTTTAAAGAGGTCTTTTGTAGCAGATCTGCCTAATTCAACATATCATTTGATTTCTTGACTTCAGCTTTCATGAGACTTGATTGTAGATCCAATGAAATGAAACTGTTAACAATTTCAGCATTTTCTTTATTTATTATGGTAATGTTTATTGGTCCACTCATGCGAATTTTTGTATTCATGACATTGAGTTGTAATCCATAATGAAGTCTGTAGTCTTTGATTTTCATCTGTAAGCTTCAAGTAACTTTCAACAAAGGTATGCCTAGATACCACAGATTGTTAATAAGCTTCCCTCAAATCTTTCATGGTTTATCATGACCCACACAGTCAAATGCCTTTGTACAGTCAACATAACACAAGTAAACATCTTTCTGGTATGCCATGCTTGCAGCAAGACCCATCTAATATCAAAAATTATTTTTGTATTCCAAGTTTTCTTTTGAATTTAATTTGTATTTCTGTCAGTTGCCAGTCAAAAATAACAGTTTAAGATCTATCTAGAAGTACAATGCTGTCTGTTATAAGATAGTATCCATATGACAACATGGAAGACCGGTTAATACCACTGTTAGTCTAATTTGCCCACAAACCACTAAAGCCAATGAGGTGAAATTGAAGAATTCTACCAATTTCTTTAGGCTGAAATTTATAAAATATGCAATCAAGAGTCATTGATAATTATTGGTGATTGTAATGCAAAAGTTGGAAACAAAGAGGAAGGATCAGTAGTTAGAAAATATGGCCTTGTTTATAGAAAAGTTGCTGAGGATCCATGATAAGATTTTGGTAGGCCAATAACTTACTTATTGCAAATACCTTTTCCTCAACAACATAAATGGCAAGTATACATGTGGACCTTTCCATATGGAATTCACAGTAAACAAATTGAATACATCTTCAATGAGAGATTATAGAGAAGCTAAAGTAATTAGAGGAAATAATGAAATAAAGAGTTGGACAGAAAATGTCAAAGAGCATCTCAAGGAGATAAAGTATTAAAATGAAATGTGCAAAATTTGGAGTTAGAAAACAAAAATGGAAGAACACAAAGTTTCTGAAACTGAAAGAGCTGAAGAAAGAGTTCAAACCTTGACTTGTGCTCCTGTGACATTGCAGGAAAATGCACTGGACTGCAAGGTCAGTTTGAATTGCAAAGTTGGTGTTTCAAACCCATCAGCCTCCTTGGAAACCCTATTGCAGCCTGCTATGAGTTGGAACTGACTCAATGGCACTTAACAAGAACAAATACAAAAAATATTGAATGACACAGGAAACATTAAACAAAGATGAAAGGTATACACCTAGTCGTTGTACCAAAAAGAATTGGCCGAAGTTCATTTCAAGAGGTACTGTATGATCAAGAACCTATGATATTAAGGGAAGAGGTCCAAGCTGTATTAAAGGCACTGTAGATAAACTAGGCTTCAAGAATCTATTGAATACAAATTGAAATATTCCAATAAACTGAAGCAGTACTGAAGGTGCTCACTCATCTATGGCAAGAAACTTGGAAGACATCTACTTGGTGAACTGATTGGACTAGGTCCGTATTTGTGGCTATCACAAAGAAAGTTGGCCCATTAATATCAAATGCAATAAAATTTTGCTGAAGATCATTCAAAAATACTTGTAGTAGTACATTGACAAGGAGCTGCTAGAAATCCAAGCCAGATGTATAAGTGGATCTGAAACAAGCGTATCACTGCTGATGCCATATAGATCTTGGCTAAAAGCAGAAAACACTAGAAAGATGTTTACATGTACTTTACTAACTTTGAAAAAGTCTTTGACCTTGTGGATAATGACAAACTATGAATAAAATTGCAAATAATGGGTATGCCTTAACACTTAATTGTGCTCCTGAGGAAACTGTACATAGAGCAAGAGGCAGTTGCTTGAATAGAACAAGGGAATACAGAATGATTTAAAAAAGGGAAGGTGTGCATCTGGGTTTTATCCTTTCCTATCGGAAACCCTGTACAGGGTCGCTATGAGTCGGAACCGACTTGACGGCACTTAACAACAACAACAACAATACTTATTCAATCTGAATGTTGAACAAATAAGCTAAGAAACTGTATTATATGAAAAAGATCATGACATTAGGATTGGAGAGTCATAAACAACCTGTCTTATGCAGAAGATACAACCTTGCTTGCTGAAAGCGAAGAGAACTTGAAATACTTACTGATGAAAATCAAATACTACAGGCACCAGTATAGATTGAACCTTTATGTAAAGAATGTAAAAATTCTTACAAAAAGACTAATCAATAACAACATTGTTGTTGTTGTTAATTGCCATCGAGTTGGTTCTGACCCATAGTGACCTGTAAAGGGTTTCCAAGGAGTGGCTGGTGGGTTTGGACCACTGACTTTGTGGTGAAATTATGGATGTCAAAAGCAATTCTGATGAGCCCTCAGAAGGCAGGCTTTAACACCATAAATGGCACCAAGAGAAGCAGCAGCAAAGAAATTGCAGAACTAGGAGACTAACAAAAGACATCACAGAAGCTGTCCCATGGACTGGGAGAGCTGAGCACCTTCTGAACAAGATTTGCTGGTGGAGTAGAGTGCTTATGAAAGCTTATCAATAGAACTAAAATATTTTGCAATACTTTCTAGAGCAGAACAGAGCAGAAACAAGATTGGCCTTATCTAGAAATCAAGGAAACAGGAAGTAGAAGATGAAAAGACAAGGAACACACACAAAAGCAGAACTGCCTCAATATCAAAAGGTAGAGCTAAGGCCTCTGCCATCCCAAAGGGTGGGAATAAGGAGTTTCTTAGGATGGGGGCACAGTTTCCTAAGTTTCAGAGTGGAATTTTCCATCATCAAAATGGTTCTGGAGTGTGTGATTGCCATTAAAATTTGACCTCTATCAAAAGTTGATGGGACATTGCTGCCATGCATGTATGAGGAGATAGAAAAATAAAGCCTCTGAGGTGATGTGGTTACCACTCAGATACCCTGGAAAAATGGAGTTTCCCAAAGCCAAGAGAACAGAGTTGACTTTTCAGTGGGTCTGGAATGCAAAACAGAGTTCTTTCTTTTCAGTGGGCCTGAAAAGTCCAGTTGAGGGACCTCTACCCAGAATATCCAGAATGCATGGCCCACACCTAGAGTTGCAGTTGTTAAGTGCCGTTGAGTAGAGTCTGACCCATAGCAACCTTGTGCAGGGTTTCTGAGGAGCATCTGGTGAACTTCAACTGCCAACTTTGAGGTTCAAACCAACTTTGCAGTCCAGCACATTAACCCATAGGGCCACACCAGGACTTCAGATGGCTTCAAAGAACAGATTATTTTCAAGAACTGGGAGCTAATGTAAACTGTTATGTTGGATTTTTCATTTGCTTGGTGCTGGTTATTTCATCTTTCCTTCCAATTGCTCTCATTTGTAAGTAATGTCTACCTTCTGCCATTTCAACACTGCACCCTGGAGTACTTTGGGATAATACAATGGGGTGAAAGTGTTTGAATGTGCTAATTTTGGGGGCCTATGATAGTTAAGGTTTTGTGGCCCATGACTG
>NW_006408720.1:4654982-4655878 GCF_000296735.1 Chrysochloris asiatica | reverse complement strand
GAAATTAAAGGCATCCAAATTGGCAAAGAGGAAGTAAAACTCTCTCTATTTGCTGACGATATGATCCTATATATGGAAAACCCCAAAGACTCATAAAAAAGCTATTACACCTCATTGGAAGTTTCAGCAAAGTGGAGGTATATAAGATCAACATACAAAAATCAGTTGGATTCCTCTATAACAATACTGACAGCACTGAAAAGGACTTTAGTACAGCAGTATCATTTACAATAGGTGCCATAGAATGAATTATCTATGAATAAATGTAACCAGAGAAACAAAGGACCTATACAAAGAAAACTACAAAACACTACTACAAGAGACCTACAAAACTGGAAGAATGTACCATGCTTCTGGATAGGAAAACTTAACATTGTGAAAATGTCAATACTGCCCAAAGCAATTTACACATATAATGCAATCCCGATACAGTTTCCAGTGGCGTTCTTCAAAAGATGGAAAAAAAACAACACAATTGCAAACTTTATATGGAAAGGAAAGAGACCCAGGATAAGCAAAACACTGCTTAAGAAAAAGAATAAAGTTGGAAACCTCTCACTACTCAACTTCAAAATTTATTACACGGTCACAGTGGTCAAACAGCTTGGTACTGGTACAATGAAAGATACATTGATCAATAGGACAGAATCAAGAATCCAGAAATTAACTCATCCAAATACAGCCAACTGATTTTTTGACAAAGTGCCTAGGAATATTGCATGGAGAAGAGATAGTTTCTTTATCAGATGGTGCTGGCAGAACTGGAAAGTGATATGCAAAAGATTGAAACATGACCTTTACTTTATACCTTATACAAAATCCAATTCAGCATGGATTAAAGACCTAACTGTAAATCCCAGAATTATGAAGGCCATCAATGAAAAAATAGGGACAAA
>NW_006408720.1:4649490-4649972 GCF_000296735.1 Chrysochloris asiatica | reverse complement strand
TCTTGACTGCTGCTTCCATGAGTGTTGATAGTCGATCCAAGTAAGAATGAAGTCCTTGACAACTTCAATCTTTTCTCTGTTGATAAAGATGTTGTTTATTGGTCCAGTGGTGAGGAATTTTGTTTTCTTTACATTGGGATACAATCCATACTATAGGTTGTGTTCTTTGATCTTCATCAGTAAATGTTTTAAGTCCTCTTCACTTTCAGCAAGCAAGGTTGCATTATCTGCATATCGCAGGTTTATTAATAAGTCTTCCTCCAATCGCTGTGGGTTAATATTCCAGACTGCAAAGCTGTTTGAACTGCAAGGTCGGCCGTTCAAGCTCCCCAGCTGCTCCTTGGAAAACCTGTACAGGGTCGCTATGGGTTGGAATCAACTTGACGGAACTTAACAACAGCAACAAATAATACTATTAATACTATCAAAATCCTGATTTGATAGAAGGATACTGAAACCCCTTTTATTTTACAAAGTGAGAA
>NW_006408720.1:4638154-4643210 GCF_000296735.1 Chrysochloris asiatica | reverse complement strand
TGCAAAGGAGCTCTGGTAGCGTAGTGGTTACGACTCGGGCTGCGAGCCTTAAGGTCAGCGGTTCGAAACTACCAGCTGTTCTGCGGGAGAAAGATAAGGCTTTCTACTCCCGTAAAGATTTACACCCTCGGAAACCCTGTACAGGGTCGCTATGGGTCGGAACTGACTCAACGACACTTAACAACAACAACAACATTAGTTTTGCAAACATGATCTTCATTATGTTGAAGAAGGTCCAATTTATTTCTATTTTAATGAGAGGTTTTGTCAGGAAAGAATGTTTGCATCTGTACCTTAAGTGAGATGACCATGTGATTCTTTTTTGAAACTTTGCCTTATTCATATGGTGAATTATGGCTATCAATTTTCTATTGAACTATCTTTGCAATCCTGATATCAATACCACTGGATCATGATGTTTCATTTGTTTGATATGTTGTTGAATATTGTTAAGAATTTTTTGAGACTTCTGTATCTGTATTCATGAGAGATAATGGCTGTGATTTCCTTTTTGTGGTATTTTTATCTGACTTTCATATTAGGGTTATGCTGACTTCATAAAATGAATTGGGGAGCATTTATTTGCTGTTAGTTTGAGTAGACATTGATGTCATCTCTTCTATGAATGTTACGTAGAATTCTCCACTGAAGCTTTCTGGCCAGGTCCATTTATTTTGGGAGTTTTTTCATGACATCTTCAAGTTCTTTTTTTGTTATGAGTTATGTTCAGATTTTCTACCTGTGTTAGTGTAGATAGGTAATGTGTTTCTAAAAATTTGTCCATTTTCTCTTGATTTTCAATTTTTTAGTAAAGTTTTCATTATTTTCTGTTATGAGCTTTTTAATCTCAGTTGGTTCTGCTGTAATGTAATCAATTTAATTTCCTAGTTTAATTATTTGTATCTTCTCATTTGTTAGTCACTTTAGTCAGGGGTCTGTTAATTTTATTGAACTTCTCAGAGAACCATCTTCTCCTCTTGTCAATTATACTGTTCTTTTGTTTTTACTTTCATTTACTTCTGTTCTTGTCTTTATTAATACATTTTTTCCTGTGGACTATGGACATGTTTTGCTGCTCCTTTTCTATTTGTTTTAGCTGTAAGGATAAGCTATTGATGTTGATCCTTTCTTCTTTTTTTGATGTGTACACTTATTACTAGAAACTTATTGTTTTTCTGTGTCCCAAAGATTTTGTTGTGTTTTATTTTCCTTCTCATTTTATTCTAGGACTTTGAAATATCACTTTTTATTTATTTATTTTTGTTGTTTTTAAGTAAGATGTTATTCAATTTCAATGTATTTAATATTTTTTTTCTTTCTGTTATTACTTTCTAGTTTTATAAGATTATAATCAGACAAGATACTTGGTATTCTTTTGATGGTTTTAAATTTATTGAGACTTGCTTTTTGGCCTAAGGTATGGTTTAGTCCAGAGAATGATCCATGTGCTCTGGAGAAGATTGTGTATAATGATGTTGTTGGCTTTTATGTGTTATAAGTATACACAGAGAATAGTTGTATTGTTTAGGTCTTTTGTAAATTTGTTGAGTTTCTTTCCAGTAGTTCTATCCATCATCAAGAGTTATGTATTTAAAAGACTAAGAAAAAGAACACATACTAAAGGGAGGTGGATTCTTTGCTGGTTTCTGGGATGTGGCGGTGGGGTGAAGGGAGGGAGGGGAATGTGGCGCACAGGGCAGGGAATAGACACAGGATAGTTTGGGTGCTGGTGGGGGCAATATACAAGAAGGGAGAAGGGAATAGAAGAACAACCAGATGGGAGAACAATTAAGCATGTTTGAATGGACTAAGTGGGACAGATATAAATAATAATGTATACACAAGCTTGGTTAAACAGGGCTATGGGATACAGAGATTGAGACATGGTTGGAATGGGGAAATGGGGGGAATAATTTTAAGATGCTTGGCTGTCTTTTCAATCTTGGTTTTCCTTGCATTGCATTATAAAATAGACACTGGATGGGGAGAGAAACGAATAGCCAGAAACATCACCATAGAAAGCTTGTAAGTCCATCTTCTGCCTATAATTTATTGGAATACCTAAAATGGAGCTACAATGTACCCAGTGAAGGAGGCTTCCTGTGGAGCCTCTGTATTACATAAGACTATAGGTGGAAGCCTGAACCACATCCAGATCTTCAGAGATGGGAAATTTCCACTTGAAAGGATGAGCAGAACAGCCTGGAGCAGCTAGAAGAACAGAATATACTTCTTGAAAGAAAGAGCGATAGGAAAAATACAAAACAATAGAGGCATACCGACTGTTACTACAAGAACAAGCAAGTTGCTTGCCCAGGAAGCATAAAGGCAAGTGGCTGGGTCCCCTCAGTGCAAACCCTTTTCCAAGACTTAAGACTCATTGGAAAAACATGCTCTGATTGGTGACCACGTTCGTCACCAATAAGGTGAAGTGAGGGAAAAACAAGCAATGAAGTGAAAAGCTGTGCTCTACAATGTTCAATAGACTCTTGTGAACCCAGCTGGAGACCTGGTTGGCCAGCAGTGTGGCAAGATCTGGGGACTCTTGGGCCCAGAGCCAGTGGCATAGCCACAGAGGACTAGAGTGGAGAGTGAAGTGTCCAGCTGATAAGAAGAAAGGGCATATGCACAAGAACACCCATAAGCACAGATAATATCCACTTGACCTGGCTTCAATGACTGGAAGAAAGAAGAGGGAAAAAAAAAAGTGTAATCTGATACAATTTGATGAACTTGACGTACACCTATGGATGCAGTAGCTCAAAAGAGGAAACAAATCCTTACACTGAGGATCATTCCCACCCCCTCCACATACAGAGTAGACAGGGATGGGCAATTTGGACATTGGCCACCCAAAATGGGGGGGGGTGCTACAAAGGCCAGAATTGACTGGCTTACAAACTATCAAGAGGGAACCTAGATCCAGACTGCATGGAGGAAAGTAGAATCTCCAGTGAGTAGTGTCCAATCTGTCTAGGCAGCACTGATGAAATGAAATGCGGATAGGTCTCTTATGATACAATAGTGAATAATTGTTATCAGGATTGATTGTGAGGGTTGGAAATGTAAAGGTAGACATTTTATAGCAAGGATGGGAGTGATTAACTTTTCAGTCTAGGAGCGGAGGTCCCTAGGACCATCAACAGATAAGAGCGGAAAGCGAGACCCCACCCAGAGAAGTAGTGAAGCCAGAGATGGAGGCAGAGAAGATGATGTGGAGAGATGGAACAGTTGGGGATTTTAGATCCAGAGAGGGAGAGGGGCTGTGTGCTGATGACCGGGGTGCAGGCTTGTAGTGTATACCCTTTGGTTGGTTGATGATGCATGGAAGGGATTGTAACCATGACAATGAAACGATATATGATAAAATGAATGTAAAACTAATATTCTCCCATGTAAACTATCACATAATTCACAATAAAACATTAAAAAAAAAGAGTTACATATTAAAGTTTCCTACTATTATTGTTGTTGTTGTTGTCACATGCTGTGGAGTTGTTTCCAAATCATATTGACCCTACATAGGGTTTCTGAGGAGTAGCTGGTAACTTTGAACTGCCAACCTTGCAGTTCAAAACCAACCTTGCAGTTCAGTGCTCTATGCTACAGCACTGTATCAGAACTCCACTATTATTGCAGAACTGTCTATTTGTCTTTTCTTTTATGCTAGAGTCTGTTTTATGTATTTTGGAGCTTTGTCATTGGGTGCATAAATATTATGGTAATTTCTGCTTGATGAGTTGACACTTTAATCATTACATAATCCCCTTGCTTGTCTATAATAAGGCATTTTGACTTTATTTAATCAGAGATCCTCATTGCCACTACTGCTTTATTTATTTTTTGCATAATAAACATATATTTTCATTCTTTGATTTTTAGCCTATTTATGTTTTTATGTCTTAAGTATCCCTTGTAGTAAGCATATTGATGGGTCATCATGTTTTTTATCCATCATCACTCTCTGCATTTTAACTGGGGAATTTAAACAATTTACACTCAGTATTTTTATCAGTATATATGAATTTACTGCTGTCATCTTGATATTTGTGTGTGTGTAGTAGTAATGATTTCTTAGCTACTCTAAATTTTCTGTAACGAGTTTTTTTGTTTGTTTATGGATTTTCATTTTATTTCTTTATTGTTGTGTTTTTAATGTTTTATGAAACTTTTTGATTTTCTTATTATTTTTTGTTGAATAAATGTATTAATTTTCATTGTGGATATTCTGTAATTAACCTTTCTGCTATTAATTTAAAAATAATCTGCTATATCTTGATATCACCTTGGTTTCCTCTCTGTACAGGAATTCTATTACAGCACACTTTATGTTTTAAAGTTGATATTCCTTGCAGTTTAACATTGCTGATCCTGTGTTTTTAATTTTGCAGATTTATTTTACATTTGAGAATTTTGCCTCATTTGCCATCTGGGTAATTCTATTGTGTGGCTTAACATCAGTTTATTGTCTGATGTTGTTGGTTCTCCGTCTGAAGGATTCCCTTAAATATTTCTCACAAGATTGTCCTGGTTTTTGAAAATTTCTCTTAATTTATGTTTATCTGGAACTGTAGTGTCACCATCTTATTTGAAAGAAAGGTTTCCTGCATGTATTATTTTTAGTTGGCAAGTTTTCTTTCAAGGTATATGCATTCCCATTTCCTTCTTGCCTACTTTCTGCTGAGAAATTAGTGATTTTTCTTATTGGTGTCATTTTGTATATAATATTTGATCTGGAATCAGAAAACCAAAAAGTCAGAATACGCTCAGCATTTCTCAAGCTGGGGGAACTGAAGAAAAAATTCAAGTCTTGACTTTGTTATTGAAAGATTCTCTGGGCAAATTACTGAATGATACAGAAAGCATCAAGAGAAGATGGAAGGAATACGCAGAGTCACTGTACCAATAGGAAATGGTTAATGTTCAATTTGAAGAGGTACCATATGATCAAAAGCCAAGGGTACTCAGGGAGGAAGTCCAAAGTGCATTGAAGGAATTGGCAAAGAACAAGTCACCAGGAATTGATGGAATAAAAATTAAAATCTTTCAAGAAAGT
>NW_006408720.1:4635343-4637109 GCF_000296735.1 Chrysochloris asiatica | reverse complement strand
AGAATACTAAAAGTGCCATGGGCTGCCAAAAGAACCAATAGATCTGTTTTGGAAGAAGTGCAGCCAGCGTGCTCCTTAGAGGCCAAGATTGCCAAACTTTGTTTCTCATACTTTGGACATATTGTCAGGTGGGAACAGTTGCTGGAGAAGGATATCATGCTTGGTAAAATGGAGGGTCAGAGAAAAAGAGGAAGCCCCCTAACGAGATGGATTGGCCAGGTGACAGCATCAATGGACTCAAGTGTGGCGACAGTAGTGAGGTTGGCCCAGGATCGGACATTGTTTCATTCTGCTGTGCATAAGGTCACTATGAGTCGGTGCCAACTTGATGGCACCTAACAACAACAACAACAACAAACCTGCTATCCTCCTTCCTGATGTGGGAACCGGAGTTCTGAACCATGAATGTATAGAAATAATTGACCAAGTATTCTTCAGCCAACCTGACCTTTTTGACTATATTTGGTGGACTAGACGTTGTTTGTGAACAGAAATAGTTCCATGGAAAAAGGGACTCTGATAGCAGAGTGTATAATAGTAATCTTACAAGACTGGGTAGAGGCAATAGCCCTCCTGCCGGGGATCTCAGCTCAAAAACCTGAACTTACTGCACTGATGAGGGTATTAGAAATGTTGGCAAGAAAGACTGAATGTGTACCCAGAGGGCTTGAACAGAGCTGAGGCAGAAGGATTTTAAAAAGGGGTTGAAAGATGAAAAGTAAATGACAGTGGAATTGTTCTGGTTCTGAGAAATTAAAAGCTAAAAGGTAAATGGCAATAGAATAGTTCTGATCTTGTAAAAACTGCTCTTCTTAAATGAGTCCATGAAATGACTCACTACAGGAAAGAGGCCCTAGATTGGTTCATTAGGCCCTGGCTCTAGGGCATGAAATTAAAAAAAAAAAAAAAAAATCATTCCGGAGGTTATCTCTGATTGTTACCTGCCTCAAGAACAATCCTGAGACAGGCTGTCCTGAACCAATATAAAGGTAAACAATCCCTGAAAACTAACATGTTGATTTCACTCAGATATACCCAAGTGGGGAAATTAAATATTTGCTGGTTTTGTTTTTGTAGACACCTTTTCTAGTTGGGTAGAGGTTTTCCTCCACCAGAACTAAGAAGTTCAGAAATAGTGAAAATACTTATGAAGGAAATTACCTTCAAGTTTGGACATCCAAAGTGTCCAAAATGACAACGGAGCAGCAAACACCTACAGATGAAATGAAGATTGCATTCAACATGGAGGTTTGAGAAAATGAAGCATACTCTAAAGAGACAAGTGACAAAACTGTGAGGAAATTTATCTACATTGGAACCAGGTGTTTCCTTAGCCCTATTTCGAATTCAGGTAGCCCCCAGAAGCGGGCTTAAATTGAGCCCTTATAAAATTGTTTATAGTAAACCTTCCCAGACAGCTTCCCTCAACCCTCTACCTGACCTCAGCCAAGATTTAAAGGTGCAGCAGTATGCGCAACACCTCCACCACACACTTTCTATTATTTGTCAAATTGCTCTTCCCAGATCTGCTTCCTTCCCTACAGGTAACCTGATCCCTTCCAGCCTGGAGATAATATTTTGCTCAGAACATGGAGAGATGGACCTGAAAGCCAATTAGAAAATGTAGACTGGACCCTGGGAAGTCCTTCTAGTCACCCGGTCAGCTGTCAAGTTAGCTGGACTCAAAACTTGGACACAATGGGACTCTAGTAAGACATTATTGCTTTCAACGGGATGAAAACATTTGGGTCTATTTAGCTCAGAGT
>NW_006408720.1:4633218-4633873 GCF_000296735.1 Chrysochloris asiatica | reverse complement strand
CTGTACTGCCCTATATTTGGCACTCAGAATCTGGAAAAATTAGCTTCTCTGAGCCAGCCGGCTTAATAAAATCTGAAACTCTGCTTCACCTCTCCAAGTGGCCTTGGTTTTTTTTGATGACAGATCAAGAGCTGCTGTGACACTCTCAAATCTAAAAGTGCTGTAACAGTGACATTTGTTCAAAATAATGTGCATTCTCTCTTCAAACTTATTTACAACAGTTTTGTCTACTACTCATAAAAAAATTGAAAAACAAAAATGCTGTTGTATTGTTTTATTCTCCTAATAATAAACTATTTTTTTAAAAAAACCATCTTAAGCTATATATATAGATATATAAAATAACAATTGTTATTATTGTTAGATGCCACTAAGTTGGCTCCAGCTCATAGCTTATGTATTTTTACACTATCTTTTATTTTGGTTGCTAGATTATTATAGTTTATCTTATTAAAATAACAAGTATATCCATTAACTCTAAGATTTAACTTACCATGTTATTTCTAATTTAGATTTATTTTGTAGCATTTTTGTTTTCAAATTACTTGTTACATTTATTTAAGGGCACAAGAGCATATGACTATTCCATTTTAAACTACCAAATTTTGCTTTTATTAAATTATTGATGATATATATGAATTTCTTAATTAAAAAA
>NW_006408720.1:4629550-4630669 GCF_000296735.1 Chrysochloris asiatica | reverse complement strand
TTCACAATGCAACAGTGTTATATGGTTACTGACACTCTAATGTTGACAACAAATTATTTAAAGTATATGGGATTAAAGGTCTAACCATTAAAAACGTCCCCTCACTCTAATGCTAGGATCTTTGTATCATCCATGTTTCTTGGTCTTAACTCAAGGATAAAATGGTGTCTCATACATCCCATTATATTTTAAGCCGTCTGTCAGGGATGCATGAGATGTTCTTAAAAGGAAAACTAGTATTTATCCCCTAGGCTAATGAAAGGAAATACAGAACAAGAGTGGTATGCTGGAGCTAGTTATATTTAATTATATGAGAGCATATAATTAAATATTCATGTTGCATTATAGTTGATAGATAAAATTATTAAACATTAAATTGCATGATCTTAAAATGGCATAATTAAATTTTAAAAGGTGATGAATAGCCAAATCTCACCACTTGCTAATTTTAGTACACTTTATTATCATTGATATTGATTTTGTTTTATTATTGAAACACATTTAAATTATTCTGTCTGCAATTTAGGAATACTATAAAATAGAACACTACTGCGTATCTCTCTTCACAACAAACTCCTATAGCTTGTTTATACTTTTTGTTCACTCCCATGTAATCTGAAGGTGAACTCAGAATTTCCATACTACAGAACACAATTGGTGTAGGGACCATAAGGCCATGTTTGGACCTGTACTGGTTTCTTAAGCAGCTGCATTCTAAGGATTTACATAGAGAAATCTTCTATAAGCTTTCTTCTGAATTATCCTTGAAAAACTGCCAAGTTTTATACTATCCTTACAATTGTTGTTAAGTTTGAGCCCAAGGTTGTTGGCACTTTTTCAATCCATCTGTTGGGGGTCTTTCTCTTTTTTACCGACCCAACACTTTTCCAAGCATAACGTCCTTCTCCAATGAATTGTCCTTCCTGACAACATGTCCAAAGTAACAGATAGGAATTATCTCCATCCTCAATTCTTTCTTGACATATTTGTTAGTTCTTCTGAAAGTCATGGTATTTTCAGTATTCTTCTCCTACACCATCATTCAAATACATGAATTCTTCTATGGTCCCCCTTCCTAATTGTGCAACTTCCACATGCCTATGATGCTATGGAAAATAT
>NW_006408720.1:4626410-4628793 GCF_000296735.1 Chrysochloris asiatica | reverse complement strand
TTGAATTATCCTCAGAAACTTTTAGTTGTGTATGAAGTTAATGGTCACTGTACCAAAAAGGAATCATTGTTATTCACCCATTTCAAGAGGTAACAAATGATAATGGAATGATAGTATTGAAGTAAGAATTCCACACTTCACTGAAAATTTGTAACAAAAAAGAAAAAGAAAAGAAAGAAAAGAGCAACAACAAAAAAACAAGGCTCTAAGAATTGAAGGAATACAAATTTACATATTTCAACAAACTGATGGAACACTGGAGGTGCTAACTCATTTATGCAAGAAATTTGGAAGAAAGCTACACAGACAACCAATTGGAGGAGATTCGTATTTATGTCCATTCCACAGAAACGTGACCCCATAGCATGTGTAAATCATCAAATAATATCATAAATATAACATGCAAGCAAATTTTGCTTATGATAATTCAAAATTAGTTGTAACAGTACATTGACAGGGTGCTGCCAGACTATAACTCTGGATTCAGAAGAGGATGTGGAACTGGGGATATAATTGATGAAATCCTATGGGACTTGACTGAAAGCAGAGAATACGAAAAAGATGTTTACTTATGTTTTATTGACACTTCAAAGGCTTTTGAAATTGTGTATCATGACAAACTATGGATAACATTATGAAGTATGAGTATTCCAGAACACTTAATTGTGGTCATAAGAAACCTGTAAATAGACAATGAGGTAATTGTTAGAACGGAACAAGGGGATACTGAACGGTTTAAAATCAGGAAAGGTGTGTGCCAGAGTTGCTGGAAGCAAACAGGTCTTAAAATACTGATAAAGATCAAAGGCCTTCAGTATGAATTGCACCTCAATATAAATAAAACAAAAATCCTTACAGTTGGATCAATCAATAATCTCATAATAAACAGAAAAAATATTGAAATTGTCAAAGACTTGAAAGTAATTTATTCAGTGGACTACTGAAACATGAGGGCATCAGTCTCTACAACTCTAAGACTATATGAACTAGATAGTGTCCACTACTAACTGCCCTGAAAGACCTTAGATAAAATGGAGTAAAATGGAAAGAAAAATTCAAAATTATAGCAAAAAGACCAGGATTACTGGTCAGAAAGAGACTGAAGGAACCTGAGACTATGGCTCTTGACCATTCTCCAGGTATGTAAAAGAACTCACCCTCACTGCCCAATTTTCAGCTAAGCACTAGATAGGTATAAATAATATACAACAAGAATAGCAAGGTATGCTCACCATGTACTTGTAAATAATTCACAATCAAAAGGACATCATTTACTGAAGAACGAACTTGAGAAGGAATGGGAAAGTGGGTGGAATGGAAACAGGAAGCAGAGGAGGAAGTGGGATAACTGCTGTTGTATGTAGGGAATTGCAGTCATTGACATGAAACAAGTGTATGTTTTGTGGAATATAAATCTGATGATCTTGTCTGTAAACCTTCACTCAATTCACACACACACAAAAAAAACAGAAAACAAAAATATGATAAACTAAACAGAAAATAAAAGATCTTTATCTGCAACTAAAAAATGAAAGAAAAGAAATCAAGCGATGTGTGGCAATAGTCAAATTAGCTACAACAAACCTCTTTCAAGTGTAAAAGAGCCAGTGGATTAGTTTGAGGACTAAGATATGCATGACTCAAGCCATGGCATTTTCAGCAGTATCTTATGAATAGTAAAGTAAGACAATGAATAAGGATAAGGAAGACTACAGAAGTATTGTTGAATTTAAATTATGATGTTACAGATAAATATTCAAAGTAAGTTGGACAACCAAAGGACAAAAATTCTTTATTGGAAGAAGTACAGACAGAATGCTCCTTAGAAGTCAGGATGACCAGAATTTGTCTTTCATGATATGGTCTCAGGAGGGACCAGTACTTAGAGAAGGACACCATACTTGGTAAAGTGGATGGCCAGAAAAAAAGCAGGAAGACCCCAAATTAGAGGGATTGAAAGAGTGGCAGCAGCAATGGACTCAAACACAGCAACAATTGTGAGGATGGCCCAGGATCCTACAGTGCTTTGTTCTGTTGTGAATGGGGCCACTAATAGTTTGAACTGCTGCAAGGGCACCTAACAACAACTTAATTAAATTAAATTAATAATATGGTTCAATGATTTCTGTATTCCACTGGGTCATCTTACTTTGTGGAGCATAGTTCTTCTCAGATACACATGGGATTGCTGTCAGTCAAATCATCTAAAAGGCAACTAGTTAATATGCTTAACCGTAATTTAGGTTTAGTAGCAGAATTATACTATACTTGTGCTAATATTCGTTAAAATCATGAAATACCTAATGTTATTTTCATAAACATATAGCACTTAAAAGTAACTCTGATATTGTTATTGTTAGGTGCCATCGAGTCAGTACCAACC
>NW_006408720.1:4620280-4625905 GCF_000296735.1 Chrysochloris asiatica | reverse complement strand
TCCTTGCTACACAGGTAGTGTGTGCGCATGGTAGAAGCCTACAACAGTGGGTAGGGGTGTCCACTCGCTCAGGCCCATCCTCTAGTCAACACAGTAGAGGTGTGCAGATAGATATTTACAAGTTAATGGGTGAAAGATTGTCCGCTATTTCTGTCTCTGAAGGTCAGTTAGGTATTTGTGTATACACAACATAATTTTCGAGATAGTTGAGTCCTTTTATGTTGGGGTTTTACAAATTGTTCTATGGTTTGTCTGTTAGGCCTGAAGTGACTGCTTATTTCTTTCTATATAAGCCTGCATTAGTGTCCTGCACAAGGAGCTCAGGTAGCGCAGCAGCCACAAATAGGGACGTGAACCACAAGGTCAGCAGCTCCAAACCACCAGCCACACCACAGGAGAAAGACGAGGTGTTCCCCTCCCACAAAAGCCCACAGCCTTAGAAATCCCACACAGGGTAGCCACGAGTCAGAACCGACTCCATGCCACACAGCCACCAAGGGTCCTGCACAGTCAATTTTAGGGCTGTGTCCCCAAGGCTGACGTCATAAGTAACTGTCAAGCTCCTTCTCTCTGTACCTTCGGAAAGCTGTGGGGTCAGCTTCCAGGCTGAGCAAAGAAGGCACGACTGGGAAGAGGAGGGAAAAATGTGTAGAGTCTCCTGTGCCTCCTTTTGCTAATGTCCCTGCACAGCTTTTAGTGCTGTTCCCTGTGCCTGTCTGGCTGTAGCCCCACCCTCTAAACTCTGCTCAGGTGGGGTGGCTACAGATGGAGTCCCTTCTCCAGATTCCTAACTTGCAGTATTTTCCTTTATATCATAAATATTTCACTTGCAAGTGCTGGAAACTGACGTTCTGGGCCTTATGGTAGATCCAGAGCTCTGATGTTGTTCTGTGAGCACTGCCTCCCATGAATTTCCAGTCCCTCCACCACACAGCCTTTCCTACCTGAATTTATCTACTGCTGCCAAACCGGAAACTGTCTCCATCCTTTTGCTATTGTGAATAGTAGTACTAAGATGAACATCGAATGTGCATATATCTACTGTGTTCTGGCTTTTATTTCTGATGGATATGTATCAAGTAGAGGGTTTTTTTTTTTATTTAATTTTATTTTTACCATTTGTATTTGCAAATTTCTGAGGAAATACCATATGATTTTCTGCAGTGATTCATTGCTATTACAGTCCTGCCAGCATTGTGGGATAATACCATTCTCTCAACACTTTCACTAGCATTTCTTATTTTCTGTTCTTTGCACCTTTCTGTTAATGCTGGTGTGAGATGGTACCTCATTGTAGTTTTGATTTATGTCTCTGTAATGGCAGGGTGACACTGTGAGTTAATACACAAGGTCCGTGGTTCAAGTTCACTAACTGCTCCTCAGAAACCCTATACAGTGTTGCTATTCATTGGAACTGACTTGATGGCACTTAACAACAACAATGGCTAATTATTGTGAACACTTCTTTATCTTTGTTAGAAGCCTGCATGTTGAAGTTCATGACTTGTTGTCCTGTTTTAATTGGGTTGTTTGTCTTTTCTTGTAGAGGTGTTGCAACTTTTTTAAAATATAAATTTTAGAAATTAGTCTTTTGTCTGGTAAGTCATTGCAAAAATTTTGTTTTTCCTAGTCTGTGGAATCCCTTTTTACTCCTTTGGCAAAATTTTTGATATACATAGTGACTAAGTTTTAGGAAGTCCCAATAATCTATTTTGTCTTCTGCTGTTTGTGTTTTTTGATGGTGAATTTATGCCATGTATTATTATCCTAAGTCTGTGCCTATTTTTACATTGATGGTCATTACAGTTCTAGGCTTTACATTTAGGAATTTAATCCAAGTTGAGTTTGGTTTTCTATGTGGTTGTTGTTAGGTGCTATCGACTTTGTACCGACTCCTAGTGACCTTATGCACAATAGAATGGAACACTGCCTGGTCCTGCACCAATCCTTACTACACTTAATGCCATTTCTGGTACTGTGTTAATCCATCTCATTGGAGGTCTTCCTCTTTTTTGCTGACCCTCCACTTTATGAAGGATGATGTCCTGCTCCAGGGACTGATCCCTCCTAATAATATGTTGAAAGTTTGAGAAATGAAGTGTGAACACCCTGGCTTCTAGGAAGCATTCTAATTATTCTTCCAACACAAATTTGTTCTTTTGGCAGGCCATGATACTTTTAATATTCTCCTCCAATACTATAATTCAAATGCATTAATTCTTCTATGGTCACCACTATTTGTTGTCCAACTTTCACATGCATATTAGACTATTGAAAATATTATATCTTCAGTCAGTTGCACCTTTGTCCTCAAACTGACATCTTTGCTTTTGAACACTTTAAAGAAGTCTTGTGCAGCAGACTGAACTAATACAACAACAATAACAATGGGTTTCTAAGACTAAAACTTTGCAAGGGTAGAAAACCTCGTCTTTCTCCTGCAGTGTGACTGGTAGGCTTGAACTGCGGACCTTGTGGTTCCCAGTCCAGTGTTTATCCTACAGAGCCACCCCTCCCTATTATATCATTTGCTGCTGCTATTGTTGTTAAGTGCTGTCAAGTCAGTTACAACTCAGAGATCAAGTATAAGGTTTCCGAGGAGAGGCTGGAGAGCTTCAATCACCTTTCTTGAAGCTCAAACCAAAGTTCCATTAAGTCAGTTTTGATTCATAGTGACCCAGTAAAGGATTGCCCATAGGGTTAGCCATCCAGTGCTTATCCTACAACTATACACCAGGACTCAATTATGTCACATAGACTTGAAAATTAGATGAAAATTAAAATTTTGCAGTTGATGTAAGAGTACCTAAAAATAGAATTGTTATTATTCATTGCAGATAAACATTTATATGTTCAAGTATTGTCATTATAGACTTTTAGTAATTATAATTATAAATGCACTGTCAGAGAATTAGTAAAAAGTACCAGTACCATCATATGTAAAATTGGTAAAATAATAATTATAGGCATAGGTTGTTCTGAGAGCTTGAACTGCCAACCTCCTTACGATTCAAATAACTTTGTAGTCCAGCAGCACACCAAACTATAGCGTCACACCAGGACTCCATAAGTATGTATGTGTATTATATATATTTGCATAGTACTTTGCTAAAATTTTATATTGAGCTTTCTATATGTACCAGAAATCACGTTAGGTATTGGTCTTAGAAGTATATATATATATTTAAGTGTCTGCTCCCTCCCCTATTTAGACCTCATGCTAGTGTTTTGCCAGGCTACAACCCTCCTGATACATTAGGTATCAATCAGTTGTAATTAAAAAAAAAAATCACAATATGGAGGGAGACTCACCTGAGATTTAGTTGGTCAAAGTGACATTAGGTGGTCTTGTCACATACTCACTGATACTAGAAGAGACACCAGTACTATTATCTAAATTGACTCTGACTGCTGAATATTAGTCACTGTGGAGTTCTGCACAGGGAATAACATGGAAAACTTGAATTGAAGTAAGGATATTAAAATGAGCAAATATAAGGGGTGAGTCATAAATTATCCACACTCTGACTATGGAATTTATTTGAATCAATTTTTAGAAAAGACAAATTAATCATTTTTGACATAAACTCGTTGCTTTTCTATACACTTTGTCCATCTATCAATAGGCTTTCATATTCCCTTATTAAAAAATGTTTTAGGATGAACTGCAAGCCACAAATTCACCACTGTTTTCCCTCCATCAGAGAAGAATCTTCAGCCTGAAAGGGCTGCTTTCAGGGGACCAAACAAGTAAAAGTTGGATGGAGCAAATTCAGGAATATAGGGAGAATGCTTTAACATCTCAAAATGAAGTTTTTGCAAAGTGTAACAATATGAGCAGAGGTGTGTGGCTGTGCATTGTCATGCAAAATCTTAACACCACTGGATAGCAGTCCTTTGCATTTAATCAGAAACATAGGCTTCAGCTTTCCAGTGAGCATCTTACTGTAAGAAGCATTGGTGATTGTCAAACCTTTTTCCTAATAGTGTTCCAATGTTGGCCTTTGAGAATCTCAGAAAATTGTAAGTATCAATTTTCCAACTGATGGTTGATGTTTGGACTCTTTCTTGGTAAACGACTGAATATGTTTCTATTACATATTCTGCAGTTTACTCTCAGACTCATAGTGATGAATCCATGTTTCTTTAACAGCAATGATTTTTATTTTTTAAAGAAACTTTTACATTCCTTCAAATATCAGTCCAAGTTTTGTTTGCAGATTTCTAAATGCTTCTACTTCTGCTCCTCCATGAATTGTCTCAGTACCCATCTCGTACAAACTGTGGAAACCCAAGTCTGTCAAGGATTATTTTATAGACAGGGCAATTGTTGATCTACAAATGATTTGCCACAATCCACTGTCTTTCGTCTATTTGACAGAATCATTTTATGTGTATGCTCAATGTTATCATCAACTGTGGATTGGCATTCTAATATAAGTGGAGTGCAGATAATTTTTTTACTCACCCTTGTAGTTTAAAATGAATCAAACACAAAAAAGTGTCATCATTTACTATGAAAATTAGGGACAGAAATGGCAGATGAAATGAAAACATGCTAGCACCAACATATAAAAAGAAATAAATGCATAAGAGGCCATAACCAGAGTTGGAATTTGAACCTAGAGAAATTTTGTTTACTATTGCTGTTTAAAATGTATTAATTTTACTTGTCTACAATGTTATATATAAGCCACGGTGGCACAGTGAGTTAAATGTTGGACTAATAAGTGAAAAGTCGGCAGTTGGAACCCACCAGTAGTTCCATGGGAGAAAGATGAAATAATTACTTCTGTGAAGATCCACAGCCTTAAAAACCATATGGAACAGATCTACCCTATCTTATAGCATTGTCATGAGTCAGCATCCACTCAATGAAAGTGAGCATTGGGTAGTGGGTAGCACATTATATAGTAATTTGATTTATGAATATTCAGGTTTGATTATAGGATTTAATGATATGCATTCTACTCGTGACCTTGTGCTTACTATTCAAATTATTTTTGGTAAATCTATTTGGAATGAGTTAATTTGACTGGTTCTTAAAGCCTTCCTATTTCTTTCTTGTACAGGTTGAGCTTTTTTGTTACTATGATGCTGGAAGCTATGCCACCAGTATTTAAAATATCAGTAGAGTAACCCAGGGTGGACAAGCTTTAGCTGAGCTTGAAGACTAAAACAGACTAGGATGGAAGGTCTAGTGATCTACATCTGAAAGTTAGCCAATGAAAATCCTATAAATCCCAACATAATAATGTCTGAAATGGTGCTGGATGAGTTCCCTAGACTGGAAGACACTAAAAATTCATAATAGATACAATAGTGGATTCAAACATATCAGCAATTGTGAAGACGACGCAGGACTAGACAACATTTCATTTTGTTATACATGAATCGCCATAAGTAGTAGCTGAGTTGAAAGCAGGCATCACAACAATATTTGCCATTTGTAGGTGCTATAGCGAAATTCTGACTGAAGAAAATACTGCTAGGAGGAAGGAATTAATTTTAGATGAGATTAATATTAAATATTTTTATTTTATCATTTTGTCATTAATTTGTTAAATTGTATCTTGAAAGTAGCTAGTTATTCTTTTAAGTATTATTATTATAGTGGTTACAAAT
>NW_006408720.1:4618904-4619535 GCF_000296735.1 Chrysochloris asiatica | reverse complement strand
GTATGCATATGACATTAGAGAGTAGATATTTTAGTAAAGAACTAGAAAAAAAACCTATATAATTTAAGCTAGCCTTTTTGTAGGGACTGGGTTTCAAAATTATTGAAGCAAATATTTTCCATAATGTTTTATGGTCTATGTTTTTTTTGTATAAAACAAAATATTGAATGACTTACTTTTGCAAGTCCAAAATAAATTGATTGTAATGAAAACAGTGAAAATAAACAGAGAAAATGGAATAAAGAATGCATTTTCCCCCAATAGATTTCAAAATATGTCCAAGGCATATTTTGTCTAAGGCATACTTTGTCTAAATATGTCTAAGTCAAAATATGTCTAAGGCATATTAAGTTAATAGTATATAATATTGTTGGGAAATGGGAAAAAGAAACCAATTCTATTGATTAGATGTTATAGTTTTATTACATGTACTTTTGCATCTCTTTAACAAGGCTTAGGATCATTGTAAAATCTACTTTGTTAGTTACCTCTGCAGATGTATTGGGAATACACTTAAGTTTGGAAATTAGATTGGATTTCCTCTAATGGTTTGATTAAGGAGTTCTGATGTGGTGCTATAGGATAAGCACTGGACTGCTAACCACAAGGTCAGCAGTTCAAACTCAACAGC
>NW_006408720.1:4604349-4618682 GCF_000296735.1 Chrysochloris asiatica | reverse complement strand
AAAAGACAACCAGTGAAATACCTCTACATAACATCAGTCAGAATTTATGATAGAAAACTTCATAAAAATGTTCAAACTTGTTACTTCTTTCTGGATGCCTTCATAGCTATAGGTTTCATTCAATTTTATAATGTTTCCCAGGAAATGTCTTTACTTACACTGAGTGCTATGGGTTCCTTTTGCAGCTACGCACTTAATGTTCCATTTAAGACATAAACAGGAAAAAATGTGTCTATAAAGTATGGGCTAGAGTATTTGGGATTTGGGATAATTTTATTTTATTTAATTATTTTTTAACTACAGTAATTCTAATTTGTACCATACTAGTTTGTCACTTTAAAAGAGTTGTTTTGTGAGAATCTTGATGTTACATGCCTGTAAGACTTTTTGTTACTAATGAATAGGTAACTGTAGCTTTATATTGCATCTTCTGATTATTAATAGCTCATTTTAATGTTTTTCTGAGTTCATATTTTACTGGCATAATCTGCCTGCAATATTTATTTGCAAATAAACATGTGGTCCCTAAAAAAAAATTCAAACAGTACAGGGGAAGCAACTCAGTCAGGTTGGTTAACAGGGATTCCGTTTCAAAAGATAGTAAAACAATAATTCATAATCAGGTTTGAGTAGTCCGTAGAATTCATGTGCTCATGGTACCTTTGGAAAGAAATCCCACATTGCTCCCTATCAATTATCATCTTTATAGGTATTATAATCACATATAAGAAGTGAATAAGGAGCTTTGGTAGCGTAGTGGTTACGAATCGGGCTGCAAACCTTAAGGTCAGCGGTTCGAAACTACCAGCTGCTCCGTGGGAGAAAGATCAGGCTTTCTACTCCCGTAAAGATTTACACCCTCAGAAACCCTGTACAGGGTCGCTATGGGTCGAAACCGACTCGATGGCACTTAACAACAACAACAACAATTCACATATAAGACAGTGAATAAGAAAGATCGTAGAAGAATTGATGCCTTTGAATTGTGGTGTTGGAGGAGAATACTAAAAGTGCCATGGACTGCCAAAAGAACCGATAGATCTGTTTTGGAAGAAGTGCAGCCAGGGTGCTCCTTGGAGGCCAAGATGGCTAAACTTCGTCTCTCATACTTAGGGCATACTGTCAGGAGGGAACAGTCGCTGGAGAATGATGTCATGCTGGGTAAGATGGAGGGTCAGAGAAAAAGAGGAAGTCCCCCAACGAGATGGATCGGCCGGGTGGCATCACTGATGGCCTCAAGTGTGGCAGTAGTAGTGAGGTTGGCCCAGGATCAGACATTGTTTCATTCTGCTGTGCATGGGGTCGCTATGAGTCAGTTCCGACTCGATGGCACCTGACAACAACAATAAGATATAATGAGTCTCGTGTCAAAATCATGAAAAATTATCTTTGTACAGTAATTTATGAAAGTAAATCTTATAACCATTATGGTTGGAAGTTACACTGATAGCATGCAGGGCATACTGGTTTTGTTCTCAGAGATGGGAGAAATAACTCAAATAAAAACAAATGTGAAAAAACATTTTATGTGCTATTTTGGATGATTCATTAATTTTCCCTTAAAACATAATGCAGCTCTTTTCACTGAGCTATAATCTGACATTTTCCTATTTTATGCACAGAAATGTGCTCCTATTCATGTCATTATGTAAGAATTTAAATTGCAGAAATATTAAGGAGAATATATCAGTTATCTATTTTATTATGCTTTATGAAGACACTGAAGTATATTAGTCATACAGATAATGTGAAGATATTTTCCTGTGTAGAATTTTAATGAATAAATGACACTTGCATTTGTTATTTATCTACTCTTTTACTTAAGGAAAGTATGCTTGTAATAGTTACCAAGGGTTAACACTGTTTTAATTTTTACAGACACAGTGAAGACAATGGCTGGTTAATATGACAATCAGAACTTTTACACAAGCCATGTTATTCATACCAGCAATATTTAGGGAGTTAGATATGCTGCTGCTATATTTTCAACTGAATGTAAATGATGGATCCTATACACACATGGGGAATGTGGTGGCTTTGTATGATAAGCAGATTGGCACTGGACTGTGAACCACAAGGTCGGCAGTTTGAAATCACCACCAGCTCTACAGAAGAAAAATGAGACTTTCTTATCCCCCAAAGATTTACAGTTTTAGAAACGCTATAGAAGGTCACTGTGAGTTGGAATGGTTAAGTGTTGACAGCACTTAACAAGAAGAACAGCATACACACGTATTTATTCCACTGCTAAAGCACCTTGCTTCAAAACTTGACTAATTCAAAACAGCAAAGAGTTCTTAGATTAGTTACAGTCTCTCTGTGTCTCATTTTTCTTCTCTGCAAAATATGGATAATACAAGCAACTGCATGGTAGGGTTGCTATGACGATTAAATGAGGTAGTATACATATGATCCATGGTAGCATATTGGTTACACATTGAACTGCTAATAGAAAGGACAGCAGTTTGAATCTATCAGCCTATGTGTGAGAGAAAGATGTGGCTTTCTACTCCTGTAAAGGGTCTCTATGAATCAGATTCACCACCATCACATGTGAAACACCACTGTCTGTCAGTTTGTCATACTGTGGTGGTTTGCATGTTGCTGGGATGCTGGAAGCTATGCCATCAGTTTTTTAAATACCAGCAGGGTCACTCATGGTGGACAAGTTTCAGCAGAGATTCCAGAGTAAGACAGACTAGGAATAAAGCGAGGTGGACTACTTCTGAATGTTTAGTCACTGGAAACTTTCGGAATAGCAGCAGAATATTATCAGACATAGTGCCAGAAGATGAGCCCCTCAGGTTGGAAGCCTCTCAAAATGCATCTAGGAAAGAGTGACTTCCTCAAAGTAGAGTTGACAATAATGATGTGAATCGAGCAAAGTTTTCAGGCCTTTCATTTGCTGATGATCATCCATTAATGGTGATCAGAACATGCAATGCATGAAGCATTAATCTAGGAAAGCTGGAAGTTGTAAAAAATGGAATGTATTCTATGCTGTTCTGACAACCATATGGCTTAATATGCAAAGAAAGACAAATTCAAAGAGGAATGGTGTCACATTCACTATCTAAAAGAATGTATCAAGATCTATTTTGAAGAATAATGCTGCTTGTGATAGGATAATATCAACACACTTACAATAAACTAGGTAATATCATTATTATTCAAATTTATGCACCAACGACTAAAACCAGTGAGGATAAAAGTGAGGATAAAATTATCAACATCTTCAGTCTGAAACTGATCATGCATGCAGTCAAGATGCACTGATTGTTACTGATGATTGGAATGTGATAATTTTAAACATAAGGATGACTCAGTAGTTAGAAAATACAGTGATAGAAATACTGCTGGAGATCCCATGGTAGAATTTTGCAAGAGCAATAATTTATTTATTTCAATTACTGTTTTTAAACAACATACAAGGCACCTATACACATGAAGCTTACCAGAAAGAGTTCACAGGAATCAGATCATCTAAGTCTGTTAAAAGAGATGGTGGAAAAGCTCAATATCATCAGATAAAATAAAATCAAGGGAAGACTGTGGAACAGACTGTCAATTGCTCATTCCCAAGTTCAGACTGGAGTGGAAAGAAATTTTAAAAGGTCCTCAAGAGCCAAAACATTACCTTGAATATATCCCACTTGAATTTAGATACCATCTGAAGAACAGATTTGATGCATTTGACACTAACTATTGAAGACCAAAAGATATGTTAGATGACATCAAGAATATGATCATCCATGAAGAAATCAAAAGGTCATTTAAAATACTGGGAAGAAAAGTAAAAACAAAAAGGGATGTCAGAGGCCACTCTGAAGCTTGCTGCTGAGCATAGAGAAGCAAAGTAAAGTAAAGTAAGGTGGAAGTAAACAAGCTGAACAGAAAATTTAAAAAGGGAATATCAACAAGACAAAGTCAAGAATTATAACTAAATGTGCAAAAACAGAGTTAGAAAACCAAAAGTGAAAAAGATGCTTAGCATATCTCAAGATAAGAAAACAGAGGGAAATATTGTAGTCTTGACTTGCAATATTGAAGGATTCTATGGCAAAATAATGAAAGATGTAGAAAGCACCAAAAGAAGATGGAAGGTCTACAAAAAGTCACTCTACCAAAAAGAACATTCTATAAGGCAGCATAGGTTCAAGAACCAATGATACTGAAGGAAGAAGTCCAAGCTGCACTGAAGGCTTTGGTGAAAATCAAGGCTCTAGGAATTGATGGAATACAAATGGAAATCTTTCAACAAACTGACACAGCACTACAGATGCTCACTCATTATGCCAAGAAATTTGGAGGATAGCTACCTGGCCAAATGACTGCAGGGGATCAATATTTGTGTCCGTTCCAAAGAGATGTGACTCAATGAATGCACAAATAATTGGATAATATCATTAATATTACATGTGAATAAATATAGATTGAAATAATTAAAAACAAATTTACAACAGTATATTGACAAGGAACTTTCAGATAATCCAACTGGATTCAGAAGCAGTTATGAAAGTAGGAATAGCATTGTTGACACAAGATAGATCTTGGCTGAAACAGAGACTAGCAGAAAGATGTTTCCTTGTACTTTATTGACTATGAAAAGATTTTTGTCTGCATGGATCATGGCAAACTATGTATAACATTGCAAATAATAAGTATTCCAGAACACTTAACTGGACTCACAAGGGACCTGTATATAGAATAACAGGCATATTTATTCAATATCTGTTGAGAAAATACTCCAAGAATCTGGATTATATGAAGAAGATCATGGCAGTAGGATTGGAAGAAGAGTCATTAAAAACGTGTGATTGCAGATAATACAACCTTACTCTACAGTAATGAGGAGTACTTAAAATATTGATAATATTTTTTGCAAAGGGCTTATTTAAAATATTAAGGAGTTTGAGGACTAAGGTGCACCTGACTCAATCCATGGTATTTTCAATGGCCTCATATACATGTAAAAGTTTGACAATATATAGGGAAGACCATAAAAGACTTGATGCATTTGAGTTATGATTGGAGAAGAATATTAAAAGTGCCATGGACCGCCAGAAGAACAACCCAATCCATGTTGGAAGAAGAACAGCCATAATGCTACTTAGAAGCTAGGATGGCCAGACTTCATCTCTCATACTTCCGACATATTATCAGAAGAGACCAGTCCCTGGAGAAGGTCATCATGCTTGGTAAAGTGAAGGGGTCAGTGAAAAAGGGGAAGACCCCCGTACAATGGTAGCAACAATGGGCTCAAGCATAGCAATGATTGTAAGGTTGGCACAGGACCAGACAGTGTTTTGTTCTGTTGTGCATGAGGTTCCTATAAATCGATACTGACTCTACAGCACCTAACAACAACAACAGCATATATGTGAAAATTGGATAATGAATAAAGAAGACTGTATTAAAATTGATGCATTTGAATGATGGTGTTGGGGTGAATATTAAAAGTACCATGGGCTGCCAGAAGAACAAACAAATCTGTGTTGTAAGAAGTATAATGAGAATGTTCTTACCAGGGTAGTGAGACTCTGTCTCTCATACTTGGGACACGCTATCAGGAGGGACCAGCCCCTGGAGAAGGATATCAAACAAAGTCCATCAAAAAGGGGTTTAGGCCTACAATGAAAGTCTGTTTTAATATTCAAAATACACTCTAATTTAACATATTAACAAAATAAAAGAGAAAATTTGTAATCCTTCCAATAGCTGAGAAAATAATCATTTGATGACATTGTCAGCTACAAAAACAAAGGGAATATCTTCAATCTAATAAAGATGAGCATAAAAAAAAATCTAGCATTTTACTTAATGGTGAAATATGTAATGTATTGGGCTTTAGAATGGAAAAAAAATCAAGGTTGTCTCTTATCACCATTTCTATTTCACACTGTCTTGGAATTATAGCCAGTACAATGTGACAACAATTTGAAAGGAAGATTTGAAATTGTCTTTATTCTCATATTATTATTGTATTGTAAATTGTAAATCCCAAAATATAATGAAAATTCACAGCTGTTTTTAAGTGCTGTCAAATCAGATCTGACCCATAGTGACCCTGTACAGGATTTCAGAGGAGCATCTGGTGAGCTTGCTGACCTTAAAGTTCAAACCAACTTTGGAGCCCAGAGCATTAACCCATAGCACCACATCAGGACTCCTGAAAATTCACTTGTTGTTGCTAATAAAATAATTTAGCTGAATAGAGTAGATCTCCATAGGGTTTACAATGACTGATATTTTAGAAACAGACTTTCAGGCCTTTCTTTGGAAACACCATATTGTAGAATCAAATCTCTAAACTTTTGATGAACAGCTGAGTAGATTAAATATTTTCACCACCCAGGTAATAGAAATCAGGATAGTGGAATTCTATAGGGGAAGCAAAGGGCCTGTAAGAAGGTGAAAATGTGTTTTCAAGTTGATAGATAGGTTATAACTATGAGGGAAAGTAAAAAATTATTTTTACTCTGGTTATATTAAAAAGCCTGTCCTGATGCACTGCTGGTAACAACATTGAGCACACATGTGAAATAATTCTGTCAAATAGACATGGGATAGTGGATTATGTGGCAAATTATTTACACATCAGTCATGGCTCTGTCTGTGAAATAATCCACAACAGGTTTGGGTTTTGAAAAATTTCTGCATGATGGGTACCAAATCAACTAATGGAAGAGCATAAACAGAAGCATTTGGACACCTGCAAACAAAATTTGGACCAATATAATCAAAGGAAGCTAAAAGTTTTTTAAAAAAACCATTAGTGGTGACAAGACATGGGTTCATCACTATGAGCCCAAGAGTCAACAGCAGAGTGTGAAATGGAAACATCCTCAATTAAAAATCAAGAAAAAGTTCAAAAGTCATTCATCACCTGGAAAATTGATACTTTAATAGTTTTCTGAGATTCTCAAGGGCCAATATTAGAATACTATTAGGAAAAAGATTGAACAATTAACAGTACTCATTACAGTGAGATGCTCTCTGAAGAGCTGATGCCTAAACTTTAGATTAAATGAAGAGGACTGCTCTCTGAGGGAGGGTGTTATGACCTTGCATGACAATGCACATCCACACACCTCTACCCACATTGTAACATTCTACAAAAAAATCATTTTGAGGTGATAAAGCATCCTATAATCCTGATCTTGCTCCATCAGACTTTCCCCTGTTTTGTCCCCTGAAAGCAGCCCTTTGATGATAAAGATTCACCTGAGATCCATTTGTGGTTTGAAGCTCAGCCCAAAACATTTTTTAGTAAGGGAATATGAAAACTTGTTGACATATGGACAAAGTGTATTGAAAAGGAAGTAGATTGTGAAAAAAGGGATGAATTTATCTTTTCTAAAAGTTGATTAAATTAAATTCTACAGCCAGAGTGCTGATAATTTTTACTCACTCTGTGTGTGTGTGTGTGTGTGTGTATGTATATTCCTGGTGTGGTGCTGTAGAATCAGCAATGGAATGTGAATGCTAAGGTCAGTGGTTCAAATCCACCAGCCATTCTTTTGAAATCCTATACATGGTCACTGACTCAGAACCCACTCGATGGCTCTTGAAACAACATTTATAAATCCATCAATATGATATACTGATGTATATATGTGTGTGTATATGTGTGTGTATGTAGCATTATGGAGTTATGGTATGGGTTAAGAAGCTGAACTTTTAGTCAGTTTGAACAGCAAAGTTGGCAGTTCAAGTTCACCAGCCACTCCTTGGAAACCCTATACATGGTCACTATGGATCATAACCAACTCGACAGCACTTAACAACATGTTCCAACCTACATAGGGTTTCCCAGGAGTGGCTAGTGAATTAGTGAGTTTAAGCTGCCGAACTTGTGGTTCAAACCAACCTTGAGGTCTTGAGCACTATGCCAGGATATATATATATGTCCTGGTATGGTGTTGTGGGTTAATGCGCCAGACTGCAAAGCCATTTAAACTGCAAGGTCAGTGGTTCAAGCTCACCAGTCACTCCTTGGAAACCCTATAAGGGTCGCTATGGGTCAGAAACGACTCGATGGCACTTAACAACAATATACATATGTATGTATATATGTATATTGTTGTTGTTGTTTGTTATTAAATGCCTTTGGTTCCGACTCATAGTGACCCTGTATAGGGTTTCTGAGGAGTGGCTGTTGAGTTTGAACCACTAATCTTGCAGCTCAAATTAACTTGCTGTCCAGTGACTTTTCCACAATGCACCAGGACTCCTTCAGTGACTAAACGTCAGAAATAGTTTACGTGTCCTTCTTTCTATTATGTCATAGTCTGGAAGTTATTCAGAAACCTGTCCACCATGGGTGACCCTTCTGGTATTTAAAATACCAGTGGCATAGCTTCTAATATCACATCCACATGCAAGTTGCTACAACTTGACCAACAGTTTGTCACACTGTGACAACTTGCATGTGCCTGTGATGTTGGAAGATACAATATGAGTATTTTAAATACCAGAATGTCACTAATGGAGGATAGGTTTCTCTTTTGATTCCAGACTAAAACACACTAGGAAGAAAAGACCAATGATTTCTGAATATTTAGCCACTGAAAACCTTATGAATAACAGCAGATCATTGTCAGATATAGTACCAGAAGCTGAAAACATCACAGCTAGCACCAGAATATTGTCAGATAGAGTACTAGAAAATTAACCCCTCTGGTTGCAAGGCCCTAAAATTCAACTGGGGAAGAACTGCCTCCTTAAAGTAGAGTTGACCATGCTGACATGAATGGGTGTTAAGCTTTCAGGAGACCATATTGGCTGATGGAGACCAACACAAAATGAGAAGAAACAGCTGCAAACATACATTAATAATTGGAACATGGAATTAATGAAGTTCAAATCTAGAAAAAAACCTAAGTTGTCAGACATGATATGGAATGGATAAAGATCGATATCCTAGGCATTAGTGAGGTGAAACGGACTAGTATTTAGCACTTTCAATTTGACAGTCATATGGTTTAGTATGCCTGGAATGATAAAATTCAAGAGCAATGCATCGCATTCAGCATCAAAAGAACATGTCAAGATTTTTGTTGAAGTGCAATACTGTATGTGATAGGATAATAGCTTTATGCCTACAAGAAAAACCAGTTAATATCACTATTATTCAAATTTACTTACTAACCACTAGTCAGTAAGTATGAAATGGAAGAATTCTACTAAGGTCTTCAGTCTGAATCTGATCAAATATGCAGTCAGGATGCATTGGTAACCCATAGTGACTGGAATGAGAAGCTTAGAAAAAAAAGAGGAAGGGCCACTAGTTGGAAAATATGTTCTTGGTAATAGAAGTGATAGTAGAGATCACATGATAGAATTTTGCAAGATCAATGACAAATTCATTGCAGATACCTTTTTAAAACAACATAAAAGGTAACTATGTCCATGTATATCACCAAAAGGAATATATAGAAATTAAATTGATTAGAGATATGGGGAAAGATGTTAGAAAACTCAATATCATTAGCGAAAACAAGGACAGGGGCCAAGTGTGGAATAGACCATCAATTGCTCATATACAAGTATAGGATGAAGTTGAAGAAAATCAAACCAAGTACATAAGAGCCAAAATATGACTTTGAACATATCTCATCTGAATTTAGAGACCATCTCAAGAACAGATTTGATGCATCAGACACTAATGACCAAAGATCAGAAGAGCTGTGGGATGACATCAAGACATCATACAAGAAAAGATTATTAAAAAGACAGGAAAGAATGAGAAGACCAAAAGAAATGTCAGTAGAGACTGAAACTTTCTCTCTAGTTTAGATATGCTAAAGCAAATGGAAAAAATGAGAATGTAAAAGAGTTGAACAGAAAATTTCAAGAGCAGCTGAGAAGGCAAAGTCAAACACTATAATGAAATGCTCAAAGACCTGGAGTTACAAAACCAAAAAGGAAGACCATGCTAAGCATGTTTCAAGTTGAAAGACTTGGAGTAAAAATTCAAGCCTTGACTTGTCATAGTGAAAGATTCCATAGAAAAAAAATTGAATAATGTGGTGGTAGTGGTTATGTGCCATGGAGTTTGTTCCAACTCATAGTGACACTGCATAGGGTTTCTGAGGCTGTAAACATTTCTCCCACAGAACTGCTGGTAGTTTCTAACTGCTGACCATCAGATTAGCAGCCTGATTTGTAACCACTATACAACCAGAGATCCTTATTGAATAATGTAGAAAGCATAAAAAGACGATGACAGGAACATACAGTCAGTGTACCAAAAATAAATAGTCAATGTTCAACCATTTCAAGAACCAACAGTACTTTAGAAAGAAGACCAAGCTGTATTGATGGTATTGGTGAAAAACAAGTGTCCAGGTATTGATGAAATACAAATTGAAGTCTTTCAACAAAATGATGCAGCACTAGAGATGTTTACTTATCTGTGCCAAGAAATTTAGAAGACAGATAACTGGCCAACTGATTGGAAGATATTTATATTTATGTCTATTCCAAAGAGTGGTTACAGAAAAGAATGAAAATATAGCATAATATCATATGCAATTGCCTCTGGTAATTCCCTGTCAATGTACTATTACAATCGTTTTATATATATATAAAATTATAACAATATATAACTATATATATATATAGTTGTTGTTGTTAAGGTTTGTCCAGTCGGTTCTGACCCATAGTAACCCTATATAGGGTTTCTGAGGAGTGGCTGGTGAGCTTGAACTACTGACTTTGCACTTCAAACAGACTTTGCAGCCTAGGACAGTTGTGTGTGTGTGTATATATATATGTATATACCATTTAAACATATTTTGAATTTACAATTTAATTGAGACACTAAACTTCTGATAAGGGTGATAAAAAGTTTGTAAACAATTACAGTGATGGTTGAATAACATGATGTAGAAAATGAATATGTTATATAAGTTGACTGAAGTGCCAATGAGTCCATATCCATTGAGTTGCTCACTTTAAATCAATATCTTTCATTGTTGTTGTTGTTGTTAGGTGTCATTGAGTTGGAACCAACTCATAGCGACCCTTTGCACAGCAGAACGAAACAATGTCCGATCCTGGGCCAAACTCACTACTGTTGCCACACTTGAATCCATCAATGCTGTCACCTGGTCAATCCATCTCATTGGGGGGGAGGGGGCTTCCTCTTTTTCTCTGACCCTCCATCTTACCAAGCATGATATCCTCTAGCAACTGCTCCCTCCTGACAATATGTCCAAAGTATGAGAGACAAAGTTTGGCCATCTTGGCTTCTAAGGAGCACTCTGGCTACACTTCTTCCAAAACAGATCTATTAGTTCTTTTGGCAGCCCATGGCACTTTCATTATATCAGTATAAATTATACTGAAGTTAATTAAAGGGAGATAAATCCTTGGTGAAAACAGGCCAGGAATTCAGTCAAGATAACTCCCCTGGTTAATACAAAATTGTTGTAAAAATTTAATGATTATGGTTATGTATTATTGTTGTTAGAAATCTTTCACAATCTTTAGATAGAAGTACTCCTTTTACATAAATCAATTAAAAGACATTATTTGGTTTTATCAGCTGACACACTAACTCTGTTTCTAACCCTACTGGTACCATTTTGGAAGAATGTCTATATTCAGGTCAGTATTTACATGCCATTGTTCTGCAGACTTGGACTAAATTTAAGGCCACAGAGAAGTTAGTTAAGGCCCAAAAAATGATGAAATTAGAGCTAAAATAGACACCTAACATTATTAAGCAAAGGTGTAGCCTAAATGATTATAGATAAGAATGTTAAAAACTAGAGAAAACTGAAATGAAGGGATAATTTGGGGATTTTATTGGGGTGCTGTGATAATATAAAATTAGGGATAAATTTTCTACAAACAATGGAAAAATGATGAGAGCGTGTAGATTTATAGTACATGGGATGTATGGTTCGTCTTGGATCAACGTGAGCAAGTGAGGAAAGTTAAAGCTTGCTTTAAGACTCTAAGGTCCCTGGGTGGTATAAGTGGTTTGTACTCAGCAGTTCAAAGTCATCCCAGCAGTGACATGAATGAAAAACCTGGTGTTCTGCTTCTGTAAAGGTTAAACAAACAAACAAATCAATCAACCCTTACCATCCAGTCAATTATGACTCATGGTGACTGAAAAAATCTTACAGAGTAGTACAAGGCAGCACCATGAGTTGGAATCAGAAAGCAATGTTATGTTTTTTTCTTAAGACTATCAAGGCTATTGGAACTTCTGTGGCTTTATTCCATGCTCAAGCATCAATAAAAAAGGGAATCAGCTCCTTCTCTATTGAATGTTGTTTGAAAGTTAGGCAATATAAATAAATAAAATTGATTCCTTTCATTTAAGTATTAATAAATAGTATGGTAAAAAGCCTTGAAAGTTAATGTTTTTATATAGTGTTTACTTAAAGAGCTACACAGAAAATTACCTTGGGAACACAAATAAAGATCTGCTTAACAGCTACCAGGAGACGATCATTGACTTCAAGCTTAATAAATTAGTATAAATTCTTCAGGGGAGGAATATATTACAGAGAAAGATATAAACATCTGTAAGATTATACATACACAAATAAGTACAACAGAACAGGAAACAATTAGGTTCAGCTGCAGTTTGAATAGATATGGTAGTGAATATAGGAGAGTGCTTTTGAAATTTAGAATGAGGCTTTTTTTTTTTTTAACTATATACATTCACTCCTCACTTATTCACATGGTTAAGTTCCCAAGACTAGGTCATTAGGCGAAAATTGTTATTATGCTAAAATGAAGAATGACCACTTCAGGCCACAAAATGGAGGATGAATACATTATCACATATTTGCCAAATCACACCATTTCAAAACTGTTAAGTTGCATCATTACATAACATGACCTAGCCAAGTTGACACATAACATTAACCATCAGAGCCAGCACTACTTGTTCCTTGACCACTGGCATTCCTTACTGCTAACCAAATGTAATTAATGCATAAATTAGTCAGATAATAGATATTTTACTATTGCTGTAAATGTAAAATGTCAGGAGTTGGTGTGATGAATTTTGAAATATAACAATCTTTGGACTGAATTTGAACTACAGTTATATTGTTGCCTTACAAAATCTTGATTGCCTTCAAACATTGAAACAGATCAGATTCCTGGTCTGTTAAAAATCTGAAGATTAGCAATGCTGGGTACACAATTTTGCAGCAGAGACTGAATAATGCCTGTGCTTTTAAGGTAAAGTGTGTATCATCCATTCTCTGTTTCATGGGCCTTATATCTCATTTATGTTACTAGCCTGGCATTTATTAACATTTGTGTCATTTTCCCCTTGTACATTGATAAGAAGTTAATGAAAGACTATAAGCAGGTTAGTAGATAGATTATCATTGTGAAGGATGCAATGAAATGAATATTGATAGGGAGCAATAAAATTAGTACAAAATTCTAGATAAGAACTCACACAAGCTTGTGTTAAGGTAATGATAGTGGAAATGGAATGAAGCAAACAGACTCAAGGGGTATATAGGGTCGGTGTGGTTGTGGTTTTAACTCACAGACCCTGTATAGTGTTCTCAAAGCTGTAAATCTTTAGCACAGCAGAAAGCCTTATATTTCTTTCCAAGAACAGCTGGAAGATTCAAATTACTAACCTTGCAGTTAACTTCCCAGTGCATAACCACTATATTATCAGTGCTTCTTAAAGGAATACATGGGATATAATAAATAGAATGCTGTTTTATGTTGATGTTGTTAGGTGCCAACGAGTCAGTACCGACCCATAGTGACCTTATGCACAGCAGAATGAAACACTGCGCTATCCTGGGCCAACCTCGCTACTGTTGAAACGCTTGAGTCCATCGATGCTGCCACTTGACCAATGCATCTCTTTGGGGGTCTTCCTATTTTCTCTGACCCTACACCTTACCAAACATGATATCCTTCTCCAGCGACTGCTCCCTCCTGACAATATGTCCAAAGTATGAGAGATGAAATTTGGTCTGGCTGCACTTCTTCCAAAATGGATCTATTGATTATTTTGGCAGCTCATGGCACTTTCAATATTCTCCTCCAACACTGCTGGGGACAGCATACTCAGACCCTGGGTTGATCAGTGGCAGCCCCATTAAACCACCTCTAAATATAATCAGTTTAACCCAGATGCTCTCCTTCCTCCTGAACATATATAGGAATATTAAGAACAATGTAGCATTTTAGGTATAGATAAATGAAACCCGGTGCCTGAGATCTTGCTCACAAACAAAAGTTTGCAAAGTGTACATAGACAGCTTGGCTCCTTTCAGGAACCTTGCTTTATGTTATGTATCCTTAGGAAACTGCACGTTGCTACTCTA
>NW_006408720.1:4602379-4603719 GCF_000296735.1 Chrysochloris asiatica | reverse complement strand
CCTTAGTCCTCAAGCTGACTTATTTGCTCTTCAACACTTTAAAAAGGTCTTGTGCAGCAGATTTGCCTAATGAAATACGTTGTTTGATTTCTTGACTGTTGCTAACATGAGTGTTGATAGTTGATCCAAGAAGAATGAAGTCCTTCACAACTTCAATCTTTTCTCTGTTGCTAAGATTGTTATTTATTGGTCCAGTGGTGAAGATTTTTGTTTTCTTGACATTGAGATGTAATCCATACCAAAGGCTGTGCTCTTTGATCTTCATCATTAAATGTCCTCTTCACTTTCAGCAAGCAAGGTTGTATCATCTGCAAATTGCAGGTTGTTAATGAGTCTTCCTCCAATCCTGATGCCATGTTTTTCTTCATATAACCCAGCTTTTCCAATGATTTGCTCAGCATATAGGTTGAATAAGTATGGTGAAAGAATACAACCTTGTCGCACACCTTTTTTTAATTTTAAAGCATTCAGTGTTCCCATGTTCTGTTCAAACAACTCCTTCTTGATCCAGGAACAGATTGGTCCAGGTCATGAGCACATTAAAGTTTTCCAGAATACTCATACTTCACAATGTTGTCTATAGCTTGTCATGATCCACACAATCAAAAATCTGTGCATAGTCAACAAAGCAGAGGAAAACATCTTTCTGATATTCCCTGCTTTCAGCCAAGATCCATTGGACATCAGCAGTGATATCCCTCGTTCCACAGCCTCTTCTGACTCTGGCTTGAACCTCTGGAAGTGTTCTGTCAATGTAAGATTGTAGCCGTTTCTGTATTACATTTAGTAAAACTTTGCTTGCATGGGATATCAAAGAGATTTTCAGATGATTTCCACATTCCATTGGGCCACCTCTCTTTGGAATGGGAACAAATATGGATCTCTTCCAATCAGTCAGCCAGATAGTTGTCTTCCAAATTTCTTGGCATAGATGAATGAGTGCCTCCCATGCCACCTCACTTTCTTGAATGGCTTCAATTTTTATTCCCTCAATTCCTGGTGCCTTGTTCTTTGCCAATTCCTTCAATGCACCTTGTACTTCCTCCCTAAGTATCATTGGCTCTTGATCATATGCTACCTCTTGAAACGGTTGAACATTAACCATTTCCTTTTGGTACAGTGACTCTGTGTATTCCTCCCATCTTCCCTTGGTGCTTTCTGCATCATTCAATAATTTGCCCAAAGAATCTTTCAATAACAAAAGTCGAGGCTTGATTTTTTTCTTCAATTCCCAATCTTGAGAAATCTTGAGTGTGTTCTTCCTTTTTGGTTTTCTGATTCCAGATCTTTGAACATTATTTTTGTAATATTTGGCTTTATCTTCTCGAGCTGATCTTTGA
>NW_006408720.1:4599164-4601829 GCF_000296735.1 Chrysochloris asiatica | reverse complement strand
TATCACCAACGCCTTATTTTCCAACCACTGATCCTTCCTCTTTGCTCCCAACCTTGTTAAGAGCCTCTTTGTTTTACAGAGCTTGACTAATCAGAGTTATTTACCAAGATTTTATGTAAAATCATAAATTCATGCATGCATAGGGTTATTCCAAACAAAGCATGTTTAAATGTGTCTCTGTGTCCAGTGGATGGCTGCAAACAAGTTTTCTCAGTAATACTTTTATCTTAGTCTCTTTGTTGTCATGGAGTCTATTCCAACTCATAGTGGTCCTGTGTAAATCTTTTTGGAAACAGAAAGTTCCATATTTCTACTGTGCTTAGTCTCATTAGAGTGCATTAAAAAAAATGGATGTCAGGGGTGGATTCTTTTTGTACCGTGGGGAGGAAATGACTTTGATGCAAGGAGTAATATAAAATTTTTGCAAAATTCAAATGGACATCTTCCCAAATCATTGAAGTTTTGCAACAAGTTTACTAAATTGATACCTCATATAAAACAACAGTTTTTTGGAGAATCCTGCATTTTAAAGAATGTCAGGATGATCTAAGAGATTAGCTAAGAAAGGGTAGAGTGGTTACCTTGATGAATGAAAAGCTGTGGTTGAAGTCCATAAATTGGTGGAATAAGACCATAGCTTTACCATTGAAATAATAATTACTGAAGCTGGGATCTTATAAGGTTTAACATTTTTAATTTTAAGTGAACATTTGGCCTCAGCAAGCTTTTGACCCCATTTGTGTGAAAAGCATTATGTGAAAATCAGATACCTCAAAGAGCTTAATTTTTTCCATCAGTATTTTAAGCAATACCAAATCTAATGAAGATTTTTTTTTTTTTGAATGAATCATAACTAGGGACAAATGTTGGATTTCCAGTGTGACAGAAAAAGCAAGGTATATTCAAAACTGACTTTCAAGGGGATATGCTAGCCAGTTAAATTAAAGTATTGAGGTGTACAAAGAAGGTTATTTTATTAGTCCAAGTTGATAACCTTGATAGATTTTCTTAAAGGACACTGGACATTCACAGAAACTTAGGAAGACGTATTAAGAAAATTGAATATTGTATCAGTGAGAAAAGACCAGGAAAGTTTCCTCAATACAGGTTTTTTTCCCCATCATGACAATGCACCTGCCTATTCTTTGAGGGTAGCAGGGCTTTCCTATGAGAATCTTCTTGGAAAACCATTGTCCTATCTATATCCCCAATCTTACCCCTTCAGATTTCTTTTTCCTCTCCAAACTCAGTGAACATTTGAAAGCAATGTAATTTAAGTCTTTCCTAGATGTCAAGACTGCTGTTGTGATGTGGAGTAAATTGAAGAATGCAGAATTCTTCCGGAAATGGTTAGAGAGATGGGAAGACAAACTTCATGGACATATATACATACATGGCAGATATGTCTAAAAACAACAGCTTTAAATTTTGATATTTTATGTTTAATAGACATTTCTATGATTTTATAACAATGCTTTTGCCTTACCCTTGAATTCTCAGAAGAAGGAAAGGCAGAAACAGAAACAGAAATATCTACCAATGATCATTGAAGCACTTTTCAAAATAGCCGAAAGAAGGAAACAATTGTAATGTTTATCAAAATGTGATATAAACATGTAATGGAATTTTATATTGCCAAAAAGAAAAATAAGGTTTTGTTTCATGCTACAATGTGGTTAAATAAAAACTCAAACCCAATACTTTCAGTCTATTGTGATTTATAGATACCCTATAGGAGAGAGTAGGATTGCCTGTAGGGTTTTCAGGCTTAAAATCTCTAGAGATACAGACGGTCATATCTTACTCTATTAGAGTGACTGGTGGGTTTAAACCACTGAATTTGGTTAGCTGCCAAGTGTTTTAAACACTGAATCTCCAAGTCTCCTACAGCATGCTTTGTTGTTATTGGCTAGTGTCATGGCGTCAACTCAAAGCAGACCTATACAAATAATGAAAACCTGTCAGGACTTACACCACAACCACAATTATTATGTTTGAGACTGCTATTGCAGCCACTGTTTCAATTCATATCATCAAGGGTCTACCTCTGTCTTGTTGATCATCTACTTTACCAAGCATGATGTTCTTCTCCAGGGACTGGTACCTCCTGATGACAAAGTCTCACCATCCTAACTTCTAAGAAGCATACTGGTTGTACTTCTTCCAACAGAAATGTATGCAAATTATTTTGACTGTGTGGATCATGACAAGTTGTGGATAACATTGTGAAGAATGGGTATTCAAGAACACTTGATTTTGCTCATGAGGAACCTATTCATAGATCAATAGACAGTTGTTAAAACAGAACCATAGGGATACCTTATGGTTTAAAATCAAGAAATGTGTGCACCAGGGCTACATTTTTTCACCATATTTGTAATATGAGAAATTGCATTCTATGAAGAGGAGCATAACATCAGGAAATATCATTAACAACATGCGACATGCAGATAATACAACCTTGCAAGCCAAAAACATAAAGGATATGAAATACTTAACGATGAAGCTCAAAGAGCACAGCCTTCAGTGTGGATTGAATCTCAATGTTCAATCCTCTTAAATGGACTCCACACACACAAAAAAATAGCACTATGAGAAATGGAGAAAACATTGAAATTGTCACAGATAGCATTTTCATTGTATCCACAACCAACACTCCTGGAAA
>NW_006408720.1:4596820-4597887 GCF_000296735.1 Chrysochloris asiatica | reverse complement strand
CACCCACACTATCCTGTGTCTATTCCCTGCCCTGTGCTCCACCTTCTCCTCCTTCCCCCTCACCCCACTCCCACATCCTGGTAACCAGCAAAGAATCTCCCTCACACTTTAGTATGGGTTCTTTTTCTTAGTCTTTTACAGTAGTGGGCCTATGCAGTATTTCTCCTTTTGTGACTGACTAATTTCACTCAACATAATGTCCTCAAGGTTCATCTATGTTATGCTGTGTCTTGCAACTTCCTTGTTATTCTTCAAGGTAACATAATATTCCATTGTGTGTATGTACCACACTTTGTTTATCTATTCTTCAGTTGATGGACACTTTGGCTATCTCCATCTTTTTGCTATTGTAAATAGTGATGCTATGAACACTGGTGTGCATATATCCACTCTTGTTATGGCTCATATTTCTTGTGGGTAAATACCAAGTAGAGGGATTGCTGGCTCATAAGGTATTTCTATTTCCAACCTTCTGAGGAAGTGCCATATTGTTTTCCAGAGAGGTTGGATCATTTTGCAGTCCCACCAGCAATGCAGGAGTGTCCCAGTCTCTCCACATCCCTGACAGCATTTATTGTCCTCTACTTTTTTTATCTTTGGTGTTATTGCTGCTGTGAGATGATATCTCATTGTTGTTTTGATTTGCATCTCTCTAATGGCTAGTGATCATGAGCATTTCTTCATATATTTGTTGGCTGCCTAGAACTCCTCCTTGGTGAAGTGTCTGTTCATGTCCTATGCCCATTTTTAAATTGGATTATTTGTCTTTTTCTTGTAGAGGTATTGTAGTTTCCTGTATATTTTAGAAATGAGTCCCTTGTCTGATGTGTCATTGCAAAAGACTTTTTTCCATTTTGTGTATTCCCTTATGACTCTTCTGGTGAAGTCTTTCAATGAACATAAGTTTTTAATTTTTAGTATGTGCCAATCATCTATTTTGTCTACTTTTGTTTGTGTAGTTTTCAAAATGTTTTAAGGTCTGTGCATTCCCTGACATAGTGCCTTCACATTTGCCCCATTTTTCCATTAATGGCCTTTACAATTCTGGGATTCACATTTAGGTCTTT
>NW_006408720.1:4587847-4592218 GCF_000296735.1 Chrysochloris asiatica | reverse complement strand
AAAAAAAAAAAAAAAAATCAGAGCTAAGCAAAACCGACAAAGTGTATTATTTATCTTTCTTCTGAGGTTCCTGCAGTGTTATTTTGTGTTGGGTCTGCTCCTCTGTTTGGTCTTGCCATTCGGTCTTGCCCAAATTGTTGGCTCTGGGCTGCCTAGTCTGGTAGATTAAAAAACATGCAATTTCTTACTTCCGCTACAAATTTCACTGGATATAAGCTTTCAAACTTTTAAAATATTTGTATCTATGTGGTTCAGAGTTTTGGAGCTCTGACCTGAACACTCTTCACTTGGTATTCTGTGGTATTGCTGACGGCTAACTTCACTACACCTCTACCTTATCTGCCATCAAGCCCCACCTTACTCTCTAAGTTGTGTTTTAGTGGATGTTTTCATAAATATATTTTCATCAAAATAAAATAAAAAATGAAAAGGAAGAAAAAAGTGAATAGTCATTCTCCTTAGTATTACCTGGAGTGGAGATTTAAAATTGTGACATGTGAAACAAGCTGGTTGTAGAAAAGAAAGATGCTGCCATTTCTCCATATAACTGTCATATTTCTTGTTAAGTGTCATGAAGTCGGTTCTGACCATAGCGACCTTGTACAGGGTTTCCAAGGCTGTAAATCTTTATGGGAGCCGAATGCCTTATCTTTCCCCCACAGAACAGCTGGAAGTTTCAAACTGCTGACCCTGAGGTTAGCAGCCCTATTTGTAACCATTATGTTACCAGAGCTCCTTATAGAATGTACATATTTTATTCTGCCTGTTTAATTGAGTTGATAATGAGGCTTTCAGTTCCCATAAATGTTTACAATCTCAGAAACCCTATATATAGGGTCGTTATAAGTCATAGTTGACTCCATGTTGGTGAGTTTCTGTGGTCGATTGTTTTGGATTAATTGAATGCTTACTAAGTATTTGGCATTGTTGAAGTACTTTATATCATTTAATTAATTTCTTTCTTATATATAAACAAATTTTGAATCAAATTTTATAATTATTATGACTTATGGATAAGACAAAGAGATTAGTAATTTGATTGAAGCAAAGACAAAATAAATATGTTATCCAGGTTCACATCATTATTAATTGGTAGAAGTATGGTATAGGTACTAACTGAGTTGAGTATCTTCTTTCTTGTTCATGGTGGTAGTTTATTTCTACCAGCTTATAGATAGTGAATATAAGAGAAAAATCATGTCATAACAGACAAGACTGAGTTAATTTTTACTTATTCATTCTGAATTATCTCTCTTATATACAAGTGGAGAATTTAGCTAAGGAGAAAAGTCCACAGATTATGGATTTTTAAAAAAATGTTATTCATTGGAATAGAAATACAACTGAGGCAACTGAGATGTATCTATACAAGAGTCAAAGGATTTTCCTTCCTTAATATGGAGTCCAGTGTGGCGCTGAGAGCTAATGCATCAGACTGCAAAGTCATTTGAACTGCAAGGTCAGTGGTTCAAGCTCACTAGCTGCTCCTTGGAAACCCTATACAGTGTCGCTATGGGTCAGAATCAACTTGACAACATTAACAACACTGCTGTACTGAAATGTCAATCCCATATTATGTGTAAAAGTTGCATAGAAAGGTGTTTATGAATGGTTAGCAACAACATTTATGTTAAACAGTGATATTTTTTGTATAAGAAAGAAATAGATGGATTGGTTCCTCCACCCTACTCTCAAAATAGATAAATAACATTATATTAGAGTGAGACATTGATTAAACAATATGATTTTAAAAACTTACAAATTGTTTTATTATCCAATATAATGAAGTGATATATACAATTAGAATCATAAACTGTTTCTAAAAATTATCTATTTCAATGTTACTATGCATTCTAAAACCAGTTAAGACCTTGAAAATGTAAAGAGTATAAATCTGATTAGGAATGCTCTGAGGAAGTTTGGCTAAGTAATTACAAACAAAACAAGGAACTACAGAGACATACAGATAGAAAAAAAAGTAAAGTCCTTGCACAGAGATTTACAGTGCATGTAAGAAGAAAGTAATTACATTTTGCAGGAATGCAAGATGAGCTCTATTACCTTTTCCTTTCAGGCACAATAATGGGTTAGAAACGTTTCCAATTAACCAACATTCTCAATTTAGGTAACCCAGTATAACCTCAGAAATCAAAAGCAGAAGTTGGAGGTAACTAAGGTCTGTAAGATTCGGGTCCCTTTTAGTATGTATGTATTGCATGTTTCTGAAACATTAAAAAGGATTTAAATAGTCATCCAAAATTCACAATAGTACACTTGGAAACTAACTTAAGGATTACAAGGAAACTATTTAGAAGAGAACTTCAGAGAGAGATAAATACAAATTATATTCTTATTATTACTATTTTTATGTTTCTTTTACTTTGGCTTTCACAGAAATTCTAAATCCTTCTGCTTTCCAACTAAGTTTACATTTAGTTAAGCTCTGAGTTGCAGGCTTGAAGATGTATGTAGTGGGGAAAAGAATGTCATGAAAGTGGGAAGATGATAGAGAGACTTCTTACTCTCAAAAATATTATCCATCTCAAATGAAATCTTCACCGTTTCAAGTTTATATTTATGCTTATGCTTTCCTGTAATATTTGATTAAACAAAATTTTTTGTGAACTTAAAAATTAATAAAAAATGTTAGTTGAGGGTATCAGTGGCAATGAAGTATTTGAATTTTATTACTTTTTACTCAGTGCTTTACAGCTCTTCCCACCCCCACCCCCTAAGGGGCCAAATCTAGTTTACATTTCAAATAACAATGTTTTGCAAAAAGAAACACATTCAGACTCACTACATTTTTACCATTCAAGGGCATGTTCATTTCTGTATTTCTATATTTGTGAAATGTGTATAACAAAATAGTTCCCTTTACTTTTATTCTACTTTCACCTTTAAATAAATTTGATCTATCAGTTTGGAAAACCTTTTAAAAAGTGGAACAATTATATTGTTGAATAGTAATCTGACATTTGGTAAAGTTCTTAGCTTAAATATCTACAAATATATTTGGGAAACTTCATTTGACTTCTATGGTGACCAACTGTTAAATGTGAAATATTATTAAACTGAACCCATTCATTTCCTAAACTCTGATTTACTAAATGGCTGCTTTTGCTGCAAATATTAGTATATTAATAATTCCATAGTAGTTAAAATATTTTGAGTGCTAATTTATTGACAGTTATTTAAAGCTTAAGAGCTTCGAAATAAAATATAAGTATATATATATATATATATATATATATATATATGTATAATTTGCATAATAACTCAATGTGTTAGACATTCCTTATTTTTCTTTTACATATTAGGAAACAGTAGCTATGAAAGTTAAAGTAATTCACTCAACTGGATGCTATGTCTCCAATTAACTTCCAAAACTACATAACATAATGGTTCTTTTCTTACCTTAGGACAATTACTGCTGATTTTTTTCCCTGAAAGTATTACATATTTCCCAGTCATGTCACAATCAACTGAATTATTTTTTAAAAGAGCCTGGGATTTCAGTGTGAGAAAATAATTGAGATTATCACTGTAATTAGAAAATGACCAATGCTCAATATAAAAAGCATTGTTTATCTAACTATTACCACTACATCAAGAACACTGGTAGTACTATGGGTTTGGTATTGTGCTGCTAACCACAAGGTTAACAGTTCAAACCAACCAGCTGCTCCACAGGAGAAAAATCAGGATGTGTGCTTCAGTTTCAGAAACGCTTACCACAAGATAAGCGATTCAAACCCACCAGTTGCTCCTTTAAAATCCTATATAAGGTTGCTATGAGTTGGAACCAACTCTACAACACTGTTGTTGTTAAGTGCTATTGAGTCAGTTCCAACCAATAGCGACCCTGAACAGGGTTTTCGAGGCTGTAAATCTTTATGGGAGCAGAAAGCCTCATCTTTCTCCCGTGGAGCAGCTGGTAGTTTCAAACTGCTGATCTTGAGGTTCACAGCCCAATTCATAACCAGCGTAGTGGTTACGAATCGGGCTGCAAACCTTAAGGTCAGCGGTTCGAAACCGCCAGCCGCTCCAAGGGAGAAAGATGAGGCTTTCTACTCCCGTAAAGATTTATACCCTCGGAAACCCTGTACAGGGTCGCAACCGACTCGACGGCACTTAACAACAACAACATGCTACCAGAGCTCCTTATTGTTGCTTACAATACTAAGCAACAATAAAAACACTGCATTGGAATAAAATAGAAAGTGTTGTTGTTGCTTATCACTACATTATATTAAAGTAGTATCTTTCATGGATATTATCACCTTCTAGTTATAGAAATAGAGCTCTGGTAGCGTAGTGGTTACGAATCGGGCTGCGAACCTTAAGGTCAGCGGTTCGAAACTACCAGCC
>NW_006408720.1:4586127-4587092 GCF_000296735.1 Chrysochloris asiatica | reverse complement strand
ATATTATGATAATATAATTATTGTTGTACTCAGTTCCCATCAAATCAGTTCTCATTCATAGCGATGCTGTGGACAACAGAGCAAAATGTTGCACTGTTCTGCACCATCCTCACAATTATTATTACCTTTGAGCCCATTGCTGCTGCCCCTGTGTCAATCCATCTTGTTGGAGGCTCTTCCTCTTTTAATTATATATATAATCATATTATCCACCACATGTCTGTCAGTTTGTCATACTGTGGTGGCTTGTGAGTTGCTGTAATTCTGAAAGCTATGCCAACGGTATTTTAAATTCCAGCAGGGTCACCCATGATGGACAGGTTTCAGATGAGCTTCCAGACAAAGACAGACTAGGAAGAAGGAGTGACGAACTACTAATGAATATTTAAGAGTGATGAATTACTAATGAATATTTAGTCACTGAAAATCTTATGAATAACAGAGAAACACTGTCAGATATAGTGCTGGAAAATGAGCTACTCATGTTGGAAGGCACTCAAAATGCTACTGGGGAAGAGCGGCCTCCTCAAAGTAGAGTTGACCATGATGACTCGAATGGAGTAAAGCCTGTGGGAGTAAAGCCCTCAGGACCTTCATTTGCTGTTGAGGCATAACTCAAAATGAAGAGAAACAGCTGTAAACATCCCTTGAAAATCAGAACATGGAATGTATGAAGTATGAATCTAGGAAAATTAGAAATTGTCAAAAATGAAATGGAACGCATAAACATTGATACCTTAGGCATTGTTATTGTTGTTGCTAGGTGCCATAGAGTCGGTACTGACTCATAGTGAACTGATGCACAGCAGAACGAAACGCTGCCAAATCCTGGGCCAACCTCACTATCATTGCCACTTTTGAGCCCATTGATGCTGTAACTTTGCCAATCCATTTCGCCAGCAGTCTTCCTCTTTTTCTCTGACCCTCCACCCTACCAAACATGATATCCTTCTCCAGTGACTGGT
>NW_006408720.1:4583351-4584962 GCF_000296735.1 Chrysochloris asiatica | reverse complement strand
TGGAAGGAGATGATGAAAAAGCTCTATATTATCAGTCAAAACAAGGTCAGGGACAGATAGTGGAATAGACCATCAATTGCTCATATGCACATTAAAACTGAAGCTAAAGAAAATGAAACAAGTCCATGAGAGCCAAAATATGACCTTGAATATCTCTCACCTGAATTTAGAGATCATCTGAAGAACAGATTTGATACATTAAACATCAAAGACCAAAGATCAGAAGAGTTATGGGATGATATCAAGAACATCATACAAGTAGAAGGCAAAAAAGTCATTAAGAAGACAAGAAAGAAGGAAAAGGTCAAAATGGATATCCGAAGAGACACTGAAACTTGCTCACCAGTGTAGAGATGCTAAAGAAAATGGAAGAAATGAGGAGGTCCAAGAGCTGAACAGAAATATTTAAAGATCAGCTTGAGAAGATAAAGTCAAATATTACAACAAAATACACAAAGATCTGCAGTCAAAAAACCGAAAAGGATGAACATGCTCAGCATTTCTCAAGCTAGGGGAAACTGAAGAAAAAAAAATTCCAGCTTCGACTTTCGTTATTGAAGGATTCTATAGGCAAATTATTGAATGATGAAGAAAGCATCAAAAGAAGATGGACCTTGCAGTCTAGGAGCGGAGGTCCCTGGGGCCATCAAAGGTGAAGAGTGGAGAATGGAACCCTTCCCAGAGAAGCAGTGATGCCAGGGATAGAGGCAAAGATGATGATGTGGGGAGATGAAGCGGCTGGAGACTTTGGACCCAGAGAGGGAGAGGTGCAGTATGTGGATGACAGAGGTCAGGCTTGTGGGGTATAACCTTTGGTTGATGGATGATGCATGGAAGGGATTGTAACAATGGCAAGGAAACGATATATGACAGGATCAATGTGAAGCTGAAGTCCTCCCATGTAAACTATCACATAATTCACAATAAAGCATTAAAGAAAGAAAGAAAGAAAAAAGATGGAAGCAATACACAAAATCACTGTACCAAAATCACTGTACCAAAAGGAAATGGCTGATGTTCAATGGTTTTAAGAGGTAGCATAAGATCAAGAGCCAGTGATACTGAAGGAAGAAGTCCAAGGTGCGTTGAAGGAATTGGCAAAGAACAAGACACCAGGAATTGATAGAATTAAAATGGAAATCTTTCAAGAAAGTGAGGCGGCACAGGAGGCACTCACTCATCTCTGCCAAGTAATTTGGAAGACAACTATTTTGCCGACGGATTGGAAGAGATTCTTATTTGTGCCCCTTCCAAAGAGAGGTGACCCAAACGAATGCGGAAATCATTGGACAATCTCTTTGATACCCATGCAAATAAAGTTTTACTAAAAGTAATACAGAAATCGCTGCAAGTATATATAAACAAAGAACTTTCAGAAGTTCAAGCCAGATTCAGAAGAGGCCGTGGAATGAGGGATATCATTGCTGATGTCTGATGGATTTTGGCTAAAAGCAGAGAATATCAGAAAGATGTTTACCTGTGCTTTATTGACTATGAAAAGGATTTTGATTGTGTGTATCATTACAAGCTATGGACAACATTGTGAAGTATGAGTATTCCAGAACACTTAATTGTGCTCATGAGGAATCTGTACCTGGACCAAGAGGCAGT
>NW_006408720.1:4575633-4582231 GCF_000296735.1 Chrysochloris asiatica | reverse complement strand
TATGCAGGGTTTCTATGATTCACAACTGACTCGATGACATGTAACAGCAGCAACATTTCTAATTAGAAGTTGTTATTAATGTTGTTAAGTGTTGTCCAATCAGTTCCAACTCATAGCCATCTGGTATAGGGTTTCTGAGGTTGTACACAATTTTGGGGGCAGAAGGTATCATTTTTCTTTTGTGGAGGGACTAGTGGGTTTGAGCAGTGATTCACAATCCAGTGCTTATGCTACAGAATCACTGTGCTTCCATTAATCAGCATTGCTGTGTGTTGAAAAGCTGTATACTTATTTCCAGATTTAAAATATATCATTTCTTTTAAATAATCTAAACATTTTCAGTCATTATTTATAGACATATAAAGTAAAACTTGATTACAGACATGAAGGAAATAGAATTTTGATCATTCCCTAAAGTGAAAAGACTATACTCTATTGAAAAATTTCAATGATCATAAACAAATTCTCCCTATAGAACACTAAAGTCCACATTTCATCATTTGTACAGTTGCCAGATCCCATGCAGTAAGTGAGGATTAGGGATTAATACTTCTGGTTCAGATGTCTCTCCATCCCCTTCAATCTTACACTTTGCTTATTAACATATTCATTTTTTTTCATAAGTTTTATAGAAACAATTAAAAATTCAAATGCAAACTGGATAACCTCCAAATCAGTATACCCTTAGGCACTCAAAATGGTAACAGGCAATTTCTTCCATGGCCATATATTATCTACTTACAAGAACTTGTCCCTTCTAGAATCTCTACTCTTTTAACAGTCTACTTTTCTTTCAAATGATTAAGGATGCCTGTTATTTTTCTTAGGATTTATAAAATTATTTAACATTGGACACAGCTTTGAGACTTTTCTCATATCACAAATGCCCTAAAAATATAGATTTTTTTCTAACTCCATGACGTTCAATGTATGTTGGAGAAAAGACAATTACTTTATTTGAATCTGAAACATAGGCAGACATTTTGTTCCCTAGCAACTAGATTTGGTCAGGGTACTCAGTCCGTTCTTTTATATCTCAGTTTGGTACTCATCATTAAACTTCAAGAAATAAAGTGTAGGGTAGCAGTATCATCTTATTTACTTTAGGATAGTTTTCATTAGTCAGACATTTCTTGAAGGAGGTGCTTGGAAGTGTACTGGACATTCAAATGCCCCTTATTGTTCTCCTGCCTCCCTCATTTGCCTTGCTCTAATTTAGAAGATGACAAAGAATGGGACTTTTTCTATACTACCAAACTCCAGAATGCAGGACACTGAACTATTTTGGTTTTCTGGTCTGAGGCACAAAGTGACTTTTTCAGATACATGAGTTACAACCTATTTTTGTTTTTGTTGTTGTTGGTGGTGTCTAGGTGTGTGTGCAATCTTACTGAAGGTAAAAGTGTGTAGCCTATAGTATACAGCACCCTGATTTGGTCTTTCAAATCTACTATGGTTATAAACACACCACTCATCTGTAAGTTTGTCATATTGTGGTGGTTTTCATGTTGCTGTGATGCTGGAAGATATGTAATCTGTATGTAAAATATCATCAGAGTCACACATGGTGGAGTGGTTTCAGTGGAGACTCCAGACTTAGACTAGGAAAGGTGCGGAAGGCTACCTCTAAATGCTGAACTACTGAAAACATTATGAATAGCAGTGCAGCATTTTCAAATATGGGACCAGAAGATGAAAACATTATTAGTAGCAGCAGAATACTGTCAAATATAGTGACAGAAAATGAGCTTCTCAGGTTGGAAGGCATTCAAAATATAACTGGGGAAGAGCCGCCTCCTCAAAGTAGAGTTGACCATAATGAAGTGAATGGAAAAATGCTTTAGGAACATTCATTTGTTGATGGAGCACAGTGCAAAATAAGGAGAAACAGAAGCAAATTTTCATTAATTAGAAGAACATGGAATGTACAAAGCATGAATCTAGGAAGATTAAATGTTGTCAAAAATGAAATGAAACACATATGCTCAATATACTTGGGATTATTAAGCTGAAATTGACTAGTATTGGCAATTTTTAACTGGATATTCACATGGTTTACTACAATGTGAAAGAAAAATCAAAGGGGAATGGAAACAAATCAGAAAGATCAGTAGTTATAAAATATGGCCTCAGTGATAGAAATGATGCTGGAGATAGCATGATCGAATTTTGCAAGACTAATGACTTCTTCATTGCAATTTGAAAACAAATGGACTTCCTCTATGGAAAGAGACAATGGAAAAGTACCATCAGTCAACATAAGGACAGGGGCAGACTATGGAACAGACCACCAATTGCTAACATGCAAATTCAAAATGAATCTGACGAAAAGTAGATAAAGTCTATGATAGCAAAAATATTACCTTGACTATATCCCACCTGAATTTAGAGACCATCTCCAGAACAGATATGATGGCTTTGACACTAATAACTGAATCAGAAGATTTATTGGATGACATAAGAAAATTGCATAGGAAGAAAGCAAAATGTCATTAAAAAGACTGGAAAGAAAGAAAGAAAGACCAAAATTGTGCTTAGAAGAAACTCTGAATTTTGCTCGTGATCATAGAGAAGTTAAAGTGAATAAAATAAATAAAGAGTGAGAGTTGAACAGAAAAATTCCAAGGACAGCTTTAGAAATTAAAGTAACATATTATGAGATGTACAAAGGCCTGGAATTAGAAAACTAAGAGGGAAGAACATGCTCAGATTTTCTCATGCTGAAAAACCCAAGAAAAATTCCAGCCTTGACTTGCAGGATTCTATGGGCAAAATAACTTGTCATGATCCCCACAATCGAAAGCCTTTGTGTAGTCAAGAAAGCACAGGTAACATCCTTCTGATATTCTCTGCTTTCAGCCAAGATCCATCAGACATCAGCAAGGATATCCCTCATTCCACAGCCTCTTCTGAATCCAGCTTGAACCTCTGGAAGTTCTCCGTCAATGTATGCTTGTTTCATTTTCTTCAGCTTCAGTTTGAATTTGCATATTAGCAACTGATGGTTTGTTCCACAATCTGCCCCTAGTCTTGTTTTGACTGATGATATGCAGCATTTCCATTGTCTCTTTCCGAAGATATAGTAAATTTGATTTCTATGTATTCCATCTGGTGAGGTCCATGTATATAGTTGTCTCTTACGCTGTCTAAAGACAGTATTTGAAATGAACAAATCATTGATTTTGCAGAATTCTCTCATGCATTCTCCAGCATCATTTCTATCACCAAGGCCATATTTTCCAACTACTGATCCTTCATCTTTGTTCCCAACCTTTGCATTTCAATCACTGGTAATGATCAATGCATCTTGATTGCATGTTTGATCAGTTTCAGATTGAAGAAGTTGGTAGAATTCTTCTATTTCATCCTCACTGGCTTTAGTGGTTGGTGTGTAAATTTGAATAATAGTGGTATTACCTGGTCTTCCCTGTAGGTGCATGGATATTATCCTATCACAGACAGCGTTGTACTTTATGACTGATCAGGTCTGTTCTTTTTGACAATGAATGCAACACCATTCATCTTCAATTTGTCATTCCTAGCATAGTAAACCATGTGGTTTTCAGATTCAAAATGGCCAATACCAGTCCATTTCAGCTCACTAATGCCTAATGTTTATGAGTCCCATTTCATTTTTGACAATTTCTAATTTTCTCAGGTTCATACTGCATACATTCCATGTTCTGATTATTAATGGATGTTTATAGCGGTTTCTCTTCATTTTGAGTTGTACCTCATCAGCAAATGAAGATTCCATGGGCTTTTCTCCCATGGGATTAACTCCATTCGCGTCATCACAGTCAACTCTACTTTGAGAAGACAGCTCTTCCCAGTAGCATTTTTAGTGCCTTGCAACCTGTGGGGCTCCCTTTCTGTCCCTGTATCTGACACTGTTTCTCTGCTATTCATAAAGTTTTCAGTGACTAAATATTTGGATGTAGTTCATCATGAGTGTTCCTGAACACTTAATTTTGCTCATGAGGAATCTGTACATGGACCAAGAGGCCGTTGGTCGAACAGAACATGGGAACACTGAATGGTTTAAAATTAAGAAAGGTTTGTGACACAGTTGTAGTCTTTCATCATACTTATTCAACCTGTATGCTGAGCAAATAATCCAAGAAGCTGGGTTATATGAAGTAAAATTTGGCATCAGGATTGGAGGAAGTCTCATTAACAACCTGCGATATGCAGATGATACAACCTTGCTTGCTGAAAGTGAAGAGGACTTAAAACATTTACTGATGAAGATCAAAGAGCACAGCCTTCAGAATGGATTACATCTTAATGTAAAGAAAACAAAAATCCTCACCACTGGACCAATAAAAACATTCTTATTAATGGAGAAAAGATTGATGTTGTCAAGGACTTCATTCTTTTTGGATCAACTATCAACCTTCATGGAAGCAGCAGTCAAGAAATCAAACGACGTATTGCATTAGGCAAATCTGCTGCACAAGACCTTTTTAAAGTGTTGAAGAGCAAAGATGTCAGCTTGAGGACTAAGGTGAGCTTGACCCAAGCCATGGTATTTTCAATAACTTCATATACATGTGAAAGCTGAACAGTAAATAAGATAGACTGTAGAAGAACTGATGTTTTTCATTTGTGGTGTTGGAGGAGAATATTGAAAGTACCATAGTCTTCCAAGAGAGCCAACAGATATGTGTTGGAAGAAGTGCAGTCAGAGTGCTTGGAGGACAGGATGGTCAAACTTCGTCTCTCATACTTCGGACATATTGTCAGAAAGGACCAGTCTCTGGAGAAGGATACCATGTTTGGTAAGGTGGAGGGTCAGGGAAAAAGAGGAAGACCCCCAGCGAGATTGATTGGCAAATTGGCATCAGTGGGCTCAAACATGGCAATAATAGTGAGGCTAGCCCAGAATTAGGCAGTGTTTCATTCTGCTGTGCATAAGGTCACTTCGAGTCATTACCGACTCAATAGCACCTAACAACAACAATGGACAAAATATTGAATGGTGCAAAAGCATCAAAAGAGGATGGAAGGTATACAAAGTCACTCTACCAAAAAGAAATGGTTGGATTTAACCATTTTAAAAGGTAACATAAGATGAAGAACCAATGTGTCTGAAGGTAAAAGTCCAAACTGTATAGAAGACATTGGTAAAAAACAAGCCTCCAGGAATTGACAGCATGCAAATTGAAATCTTTCAATAAACTGATACTACACTGCAGGAGCTCACTCTTGTATGCCAAGAAATTTGATAGACAGCAATCTGGACAACCTATTAGATAACAGTACCAATTCCAAAGAAAGGTAACCTAATGGAATGAGGAAATTATCAAATACTATCATTAAAATCACAGGTAAGCAAAATTTTGCAGATTTAAATTTAATTTAAAAACAGATGCAGCAATCCATCCATAGGTTCAAACAGGGTTCAGAACTAAGATGAGAAATGAGTGTTAAAACTGCTGACATCAGAAGGATCTTGGCTGAAAGCAGAAAATACAAAAAAACATGTTTATTTGTGCTTTGATTGACTATAAAAGCAGTTTGTGTGAGCCATGACAAGTTATGGATAATATTGCAAAGAATGGGAATTCCAGAGCACTTATTCGTGTTCATAAAGAACATGCATATAAATCATCCTAAAGAACAAGGGGATACTGGATGGTTTAAAGTTAGGGAATATATACACTGGAGTTGTATTCTTTCACCACTCTTATTCAATCCGTATGTTGAGCAAATAATCTGAGAAGCTGGATAGTATGATGAAAAGCATGGCATCAGTATTAGAGAAAGACCCATTAACTACCTATTATATGTATATGATAAAACCTTGCTTGCTGAATGTGAAGAGGAGTTAAAATACTTACTGATAAAGATCAAAGACCACAGCATTAAGTATGAATTGCCCCTCATTAAAGAAAACAACTGGACTAATAACTTCCTCGTAGATGAAAAGAGATTGAAGATAATCAATGATTCATTTGCCTGTATCCACTATCAACACTCATGGAATCAGCAATAAAGAAATTAAATTTTATTAGGCAAATCTACTGTACAAAATCTCTTTAAAGTATTCAAGATTAATAATTTCAGTTGGAGTACTAATATTGTACTGATACTGACCAAAACCATGATATTTTTAGTAGTTTCATATGTATGAGATGCTGGAGATAGCATGATAGAATTTTGTAGGCCCAATTAATTTTTCATTGCAAATACCTTTATTCAACACATAAAATATGTCTATACTCATGGACCTCACCAGATGGTCCTCACTAGAATACACAGAAATCAAATGGACTATATATATCTGCATTTGAAAGCTGAAAAATGAATTAAAAAAAAAAAAACTACAGAAGATTTGATGCATTTGATTTAAGGTGTTGGAAGAGAATATTAAAAGTACCACAGACTGCCAAAAGAACAAACAAATCTGTGTTGGAAGAAGTAGAGCCAGAATGTTCCTTAGGATCCAGGATAGCCAGACTTAATCTTTCATACTTTGGACATATTATCAGGAGGGACCACTCCCTGGAGAAGGACATCATGCTTGGCAAAATGGAGGGACAGCGAAAAAGAAGAAAACCCCCAACAAGATGGATTCAAGTGTAGCAGCAATTGT
>NW_006408720.1:4573346-4575533 GCF_000296735.1 Chrysochloris asiatica | reverse complement strand
TATCATTAAAATCACAGGTAAGCAAAATTTTGCAGATTTAAATTTAATTTAAAAACAGATGCAGCAATCCATCCATAGGTTCAAACAGGGTTCAGAACTAAGATGAGAAATGAGTGTTAAAACTGCTGACATCAGAAGGATCTTGGCTGAAAGCAGAAAATACAAAAAAACATGTTTATTTGTGCTTTGATTGACTATAAAAGCAGTTTGTGTGAGCCATGACAAGTTATGGATAATATTGCAAAGAATGGGAATTCCAGAGCACTTATTCGTGTTCATAAAGAACATGCATATAAATCATCCTAAAGAACAAGGGGATACTGGATGGTTTAAAGTTAGGGAATATATACACTGGAGTTGTATTCTTTCACCACTCTTATTCAATCCGTATGTTGAGCAAATAATCTGAGAAGCTGGATAGTATGATGAAAAGCATGGCATCAGTATTAGAGAAAGACCCATTAACTACCTATTATATGTATATGATAAAACCTTGCTTGCTGAATGTGAAGAGGAGTTAAAATACTTACTGATAAAGATCAAAGACCACAGCATTAAGTATGAATTGCCCCTCATTAAAGAAAACAACTGGACTAATAACTTCCTCGTAGATGAAAAGAGATTGAAGATAATCAATGATTCATTTGCCTGTATCCACTATCAACACTCATGGAATCAGCAATAAAGAAATTAAATTTTATTAGGCAAATCTACTGTACAAAATCTCTTTAAAGTATTCAAGATTAATAATTTCAGTTGGAGTACTAATATTGTACTGATACTGACCAAAACCATGATATTTTTAGTAGTTTCATATGTATGAGATGCTGGAGATAGCATGATAGAATTTTGTAGGCCCAATTAATTTTTCATTGCAAATACCTTTATTCAACACATAAAATATGTCTATACTCATGGACCTCACCAGATGGTCCTCACTAGAATACACAGAAATCAAATGGACTATATATATCTGCATTTGAAAGCTGAAAAATGAATTAAAAAAAAAAAAACTACAGAAGATTTGATGCATTTGATTTAAGGTGTTGGAAGAGAATATTAAAAGTACCACAGACTGCCAAAAGAACAAACAAATCTGTGTTGGAAGAAGTAGAGCCAGAATGTTCCTTAGGATCCAGGATAGCCAGACTTAATCTTTCATACTTTGGACATATTATCAGGAGGGACCACTCCCTGGAGAAGGACATCATGCTTGGCAAAATGGAGGGACAGCGAAAAAGAAGAAAACCCCCAACAAGATGGATTCAAGTGTAGCAGCAATTGTGAGGTTGGCACAGGACCAGGCTGTGTGTCGTTCATGTACAAAATCACTATGAGTTTGTACAGTCTTGATGGCATCTAACAACAACATACACATGTGAAACCTTGACAATGAATATGAAAGACTGTAGAAGAATTGATCCAATTGAGTTATGGTATTAGCAAAGAATATTGAAGTACCCTGGACTGTCAGAAAACAACAAATGTGTGTGGAAAAACAGCCAGAATGCTCCTTTGAAGCCAGGATGTCCAGATTTTGTCTCTCACAAGTGGACATGTTATATGTAGGGACCAGTCCCTGGAGAAGGACATCATGCTTTGTAGGTGAAGAGTCAATGCAAAGGAGGAACACTTCCAAGGAGATAAATTGGAACAGTGACAGTAGCAATGGACTCAAGTATAGCAATAATTGTGAGGATGGCACAGGGTGGGGCATGTTTTGTTCTGTTGTACATAGAGTCACTATGAGTCTGAACCAACTCTACAGCACCTAAAAACAACAACAATGGGCAAAATATTAAATGATTCAGAAAGCATGAAAAGAATATGGAAGAAATTCTGAGTTGCTGTACCAAAAATAAATGTTTGAAGTTCAACCATTTCAAGACGTACTATATGGTCAACAACCAATGGTGCTGAAAAAATAAGTCCAAGCTGCACTGAAGGCATTGGCTAAAAACAAGACTCCAGTAATTGATGGAATACAAATAAAAATCTTTCAACAAATTGGTGCAGTATTGATGGTGTTTATTTATTAATACCGAGAAATTTAGAAGACAGCTATCTGGCCAAATTATTGGAAAATATACATATTTATACCCATTCCTAAGAGAGATGACCCAAAGGAATGTAGAAATCATAGTAAATTATCATTAATGTAACATGGAAGTAAAATTTTATTGAAGA
>NW_006408720.1:4569640-4571404 GCF_000296735.1 Chrysochloris asiatica | reverse complement strand
CTTCAGTTTCCCCAGCTTGACAAATGCTTAAGTTTAAAGATTACCAAGTTTATTATTATTATTATTATAATTTTTAATCATAACATACCAGGACAAACCAACTTAAAGACTGTGTACCATATGTATTCTTTAAATACTTCTATATTTTTAAGTCTAAATATAAGAATGTTCCATTTCTAAATCACATTAAAATTGATTTATGCAATGTTGGCTTTAGAGCATTACAGAGAAAACGTTATAATGCTGTACATGTTACAGAGTCATAATTTATTTAATATCATTACAGAATCATGCATGATTTGAGAACATTTTATAAAGCATGTATATTGCAACTTACAGTAAAGTATAATTTTCATAAATTAAAAAACAAAAAAAAAATGACCAGTGATCCAAAAGGAGTTGCAAAGGCATGGCCATTTAGTTCACTTTAAAGATTTTCTACAAGATTGATACTATAAGCTTAATGATTTTTTCATAGTAAGAAAAATTAAAATTAGTCACTATTTTTATCTCTTAAATGGTTTGATATTTCTCAAAATCTGATGTTACAAAATATAAGGAGAAATTAGTATGAAAGCTTAAATTAATTCAATCATCATGAAGACAATGTTTTGTCAGGAGGTATATGTACACAGAAACAAGTAGACATAGATACATAATGCGCTGAACTGCAAAGTTGGTTTGAACTGCAAGGTCAAAGTTCAAGCTCATCAACCACTCCTCGGAAACCCTATTCAGGGTACCTACAGGTCAGAATTGATTCAATGGCACTTAACAACAACAACTTTGAGACTGACAAAGCAATGCACATATAAGGTTATGTAGTGCATAATTACCACAGTAGAAAAAATTATATCATTTGACCATGCTTTTCTAGGAAGTTGCTAAATAAATTGTATGTTTATTATAATGAAGGAGACAAACCTCTGTATATTGTATGGAAGTCTCCAAGTTGCATTTTGTGGTAAAATAAAATTAGAAGGATATCATTTTTACTATAATTATGGAAAATATAAACATATTTGTTTGTATATGTATAGAAAATTCTTGAATGTAAAAAGTATTTCTTAACAAAATGTCCTTTAAAGTACATAACTGAGTGGTTGAGGAACACAGAAAATTATTTGCTTGGTTTCCTAAATAGTTTATACTTTACATTTTGTATCCACATGTATTTGTTGGTTTAAGCATTAAAAATTTAAACCTATTCTGGCGTGGTGCTGTGAGTTAATTAATGGTTTGTATGGCAAAGTCAGTATGAACCACAAGGTTGGTGGCTTAAGCTCACCAGCTGCTCCTTGGAAATCCTATACAGGGTTTTATGGGTTAGAACTGACTTGATGTCACTTAATAATAACAACAACAACCACAAAGTATTAAAAGTTTAGACATAGGTGTATAAAATTATGAAAATCTAACTTAGACAAAGGGAAGGCACAGCACTGGTCTGTTTTATATTTCTACTGAATCAGTTCTCAGGTATATCAAAACACATGTTCTGCATTGTGATAATCTTATTTCAGGCACCATATGGCAGTGAAAAAAAATGCCTTGACAATATCTCAAGAAGATGTACATGCAAATTTGTTTTTAGAAGGAGAGAATATGCTTATTTATCAGGAGTCTCAACAAGCATAGTTCTTCATGGATGTAGATTTGGGAGTACATCTGTTCTTTAAACTAGTTCTTTGTTGTTGTAGTTAGGTGCCATCGAGTCGGAACCGACTCATAGCAACCCCATGCACAGCAGAACGAAACAATGTC
>NW_006408720.1:4560107-4562130 GCF_000296735.1 Chrysochloris asiatica | reverse complement strand
AGGTTGGCCCAGGATCGAACATTGTTTCGTTCTGCTGTGCATGGAGTCGCTATGAGTCGGTTCCGACTCGATGGCACCTGACAACAACAACAACAGTGATTCATTCATTGCAAATGCCTTTCTTAAACAACATAAAGATGACTATACATTTGAACCTCACCAGACAGAATCTATAGGAAAAATTTGACTACATCTATGTGAAGAATGGAGTCCTGGTGACTATATAGGAGAAGCACTGAACTGTAGAAGTTCAAATCCGCAAGCTGCTCTGAGGGAGAAGGATGAAGCTGGATGCTCCCCTAAAGACAGGTAGGCTTCGTAACTTTATACAGGGTTGCTAGGAGTCAGAAACAACTCAGTGTCTGTGGGTTTTGTTGTGTTTTTGTTTATTTGATGGGAAGAGACAGTGAAAAAGTTCAGTATCATTAGCCAAAACAAGGTCAGGGGCAGACTATGGAACAGATGATCAATTGCTCCTATGCAAGTTCTGGCTGGAGCTGAAACAAATGAAAACATATCTAGGAGAGCAAAAATATGACCTTGGATATATCCTACCTGAATTTAGAGAACATTTTAAGAACAGATTTGAAGCATTAGACATTTAAAGACTGAAGACCAGAAAAGTGGTATGACATAAAAAATATACAGTAAAATATCAAAAGGTCATTAAAAACAGGAAAGAAAGAAAAGACGAAAAGTGGATGTCAGAGGATGGTCTTGAGAAATTATTATCTCTGTCCTCCAGACTGCTGGCTTTCTGCTTGCTAATAAAGCTTGGATTGAATCTCTCCCCATCTCTGTGATTGACAGTGACAGGCGGCAAACCCTTGTTTCAGTTTGGCAACATTTCTGGCAGCCCACACTCAGGGACGTCACAGACATCCCTGGTAAGTAGTATTACTAGCAAAGAGACATATTCTCCTTTTGGGTGATATTGCTTGCTTGGGAGGCCTGCTGGCTGCCTGAACAAGTCAGCCCAGGAGGACAGTAACTAAACACTCCTAGCAGCACTGCCAAGAATATTTTTCTTGGGAGTCTTTGGCCCTGTGTCTCCTGCGCCCACCACTGCCTTCACTTTTGAGATCCCCTTGCTTTATTCTGGGTACACATATAGTGGCACAGTAAGTGGGAAGTAATTTCCTCAAAGTGTCCCTTCTGTTTCTGTTTCTGTTAAGGTAAACATCTATATCTGAAAAATAGGAGCACAGACCTCATTCCAAAAGCCATGTAGGGCGCAATTCTGTCCAACTGGTTTCTGTATGGATACCCTCTTATGATGTAAAAGAAAATGGTGTTTTACTGTGATACAGCTTGGCCAATGGACAATCTAGATTATGGGGTGAAAAATTATCTTTGAATAGATCCTTAGATTGTTATATCATCTTACAACTTGGATTATTCAACCACTGTGTCAGATTGCCTGTTTATAAAATTATTTTGTTTTTGTTTTTTTTCCTATATTTATGTTTAGGAAACTGAAAACAACCTGCAATTCCAAGATTATGTAGGTTATATCACGTATGTATGACATCTATGCTGCCAATATGAAAGTTATGCAGAGGAAAAATGAGTACAGACAAGTGTTATGTGAAAAAAGTGAAAATATATAGTTTTAACTAAGCCTATATGTGAATATACAAAGAAATGAACAATTGATTTTTTGTGAAATTCAGCTTTTGATTTTGGAATTGTCTTATTACGACTCCTGCTCCTGGTGCAAAAGCAGCTGCTAATAGAGATAAGTATAACCTGCCCTAGTGAACCTGCCCTGCCATATTCAGTCACTGAGGAAATCAGTTTGGATGTTATTTCTCTATACCATACCCTTCAAGGGACCCATTTAAATCAAGGGCTACCTGCAACAGAAGTAGGACAATATCCCCTCTGCAGATGCCCAAAGGATTAAATATGGAAGGGCAAGCTACAGGATATTTGTTGTTGTTGTTGTTAAGTGCCATCGAGTCGGGTCCGACCCATAGCGACCCTGTACAGGGTTTCCGAGGGTGTAAATCTTTACGGGAGT
>NW_006408720.1:4558156-4560007 GCF_000296735.1 Chrysochloris asiatica | reverse complement strand
ATTGTAGCTTTTTCTGTATTACCTTTAGCAAAACTTTACTTGCTTGAGATATCAAAGAGATTGTCCGATGATTTCCGCATTCTGTTGGTCACCTCTCGTTGGAATGGGCATAAATATTGATCTCTTCCAATCAGTTGGCCAGATAGTTGTCTTCCAAACTATTTCTTTAGCTCAGGGAATATGATATGTCTTCCAGAGAAACAGCAGTTTATTCTAGCAAGAATTAGGTCAGCAAACTAACAAAAGTTGGCTAAAGGATATGAAATGATTGATAAATAATAATTGACAACATTCAGTCAAAATGTGTAACAAAATTTAATCAGGCCAGCAGAGAGCTTCAGCTTTTGTCATATATGGTTGCTCTTTGGAAATGTTTTTATTAAATATGCTGTTGTTGTTGTTAAATGCCATCAAGTTGGTTCGGACTCTTAGCTAGTGATCCTGTATAGGGTTTCTGAGGAGTGAGTGGTGAGTTTTTACCACTGAGTCCTAGTAATGTTATTTTATTTTATTTTACCATAGTAAAAATATACTGGGCAAAATATGTACTAATTCAACAACTACTGTATATAAAATTCTCTGACATTGATTGCCTTCTTTAAATTGTGCAACCAATCTTGCTATCATTTAATCTGATGATTAACATAAACTAAATACCCACTAAGCTGAAATTCCCCATTTCTTTCTGCCTCTCAGCACTGGTAAAAACTAATAAATAATCTTTGGTTTACATCTATTTGCCAATTTCATGTAAATTATACTATACAGTGTTTGTCCTTTTGTGACTGCCTTATTTCACTCACCATGATGTTTTCAATGTGTATCCATGTAGTGGCATGCTACAGGATTTCATCTCTCTTGGTTTAGTGCTGTAGGATCAGCAGTGAATTACGCATCACAAGATCAGCAGTTCAAACTGGCCAACTCTCCTGGGAAACCCAATACAGGGCCACTTTAAGCCAGATGTGAGTTGACTGAACTGGACAACAACAGTATTCCATTGTATGTATATACATACTGTTTACCATTCTACTGTGATGGACAGTTCAGCTATTTCCATTTTTTTGTGTATGAATAGTACTTCAATAGCACTCCTGAACAGTTTTCTGTTTCATTCCTGCCTTCACTTCTGAAGCAAAAATCTAAGATTGGGATTGTTGGATCATATGGTAATTCTATTTCCACCTTTTTGAGGAAAACCTGAAGTATTTTTCACTGTAGCTGTTCCAGTTTATATTCACATTTAAATGGAAGAGGATTCCAGTTTCTCCACAATTTCATCAACATCTGATATTTTCCATCTTTAAAAACATTTTCATTCTAATAAGGATATGGTGGTACCTCCTTGTAGTTTAGATTTGCAACTCTTTAATGGCTAATGACATTCAGTGTCATGTGATTGCTGGCCATTTGAATATAATTAACATTTTATTAAGAAAAGTTAGAAGAAAACATCACTGTTTATAAAATCCCCGAGTCAAAATCATTGCTAACTACAACTGTGACTTTTTTATGGGTAACTACATGTGTCATATGTGTGCGAAAGTTGGACAGCGAATAAGGAAGACCATAGAAGAATTGATGCTTTTGAGTTATGGTGTTGGAGGAGAATATTGAAAGTGCCATGGGCTTTCAAAAGAACCAACACATCTGTGTTGGAAGAAGTGCAGCCAGAGTGCTCCTAGAAGGCCAAGATGGCCAAACTTCATCTCTCATTCTTCGGACATGTTGTCAGGAGGGACCAGTCACTGGAGAAGGATATCATGTTTGGTAGGGTGGAGGGTCAGAGAAAAAAGGAAGACCCCCAGTGAGATGGATTGTCAAGTGGCAGCATCAATGGGCTCAAGCGTG
>NW_006408720.1:4555997-4557825 GCF_000296735.1 Chrysochloris asiatica | reverse complement strand
ACTCAAATCCACCAGCCACTCTTTGGCAAACCTATACAAGGTTTCTAAGAGTTAGAACGAATTTGACAGCACTTTGCAACATTTGTAGATCTTGTTCGATAGCAATCACAATTTCTAATTAAATTATAATTTCTTAAACTTAGAACTATATTTATGGTCCATCCTTTAATCATTGATATTGAATTTGTTTTTCACATTTTTGTTTTGGGCTCATTGATGTCCCATTATAGGCCACTGTTGTTGTTGCTGTTAGGTTCTGTTGAGATGGTTCCGACTCATTACGACCCTATGCAGAACAGAATGAAGCACTGTTAGGTCTTGCACCATCCTCATAATTGTTGCTACGCTTAAACTCATTGTTTCTGCCACTGTGCCAATATATTTCATTGGGGGGCTTTCTCTTCTTCGCTAACCTTCCACTTCTTCTTCCATTTTATCAAGCATGATGTTCTTATCTGGGAACTGATCCCTCCTGAAAACATGTCCAAAGTATGAGAGACAAAGTCTCACTATCTTGGTTTCTCAGAAGAATTCTGACTGTACTTTTCAACACAGATTTGTTTGTTCTTCTTCAGTCCATGGTACTTTCAATATTCTTTTCTAACTCTATAACTCAAGTGTATCGATTCATTGTCTAACTTTCATAGGCATGTGAGAAAATTGAAAATGCCATGGCATAGGTCAGGCAAACCTTAGTACTTAAACTGATATCTTTGCTCTTAAACATTTTAAAGAAAGAGAGGTCTTGTGCAGCATATCTATGCAATGCTGTATGCCATTTGATTTATTGATTACTTCTATGAGTGTTGATTGTGAATCCAAGCAAAATGAAGCCTTTGACAATGTCCATCTTTTTTCCATTTATTATGTTATTTATTGGTCCAGTTGTGAGGATTTTTGTTTCCTTTATAATGAGGTGCAATCTATACAGTAGGCTGTAGTTCTAGGCTCCTATTCTTTTTTTTTTATGATTATCTCATGTTATATACATTTTTCCAAATATTTTTATGATCAGTGTTATAGGAAAATACAGATTACAATTAAAGTATAGTGTATTTCAAATTCTACCACTCAGCTTACTCTTTGCTTGTACTGTGGTGGCTTGAATGTGGCTGTGATTCTGGAAGTTGTGCAAACAGTATTTAAAATACAAGCAGGGTCATGATGGCGGACAGGATTCAGTGGCGCTTCCAGACTAAAACTGACTAAGGAGAGGAGAAGTGCACAACTTCTGAAAGTTTCCCTACTGAAAACTTCATAAATAGCAGTGGAACACTATCAGTTACAGTACTGGAAGATGAAAACATTATGAATCGCAGCAGAAATTTGTCAGAAAATATAATGCCAGAAGATGGACTCCTCAAGTTGGAAGGCCCTCAAAGTATGAATGAGGTAGAGCTGCCTCAAAGTAGAGTTGACCACAATGATATGAATGAAGCAAAGCTTTTGGAACCTTCATTTGCTGATGGAACAAAATTCAACATGACAAGAAACAAGTGCAATCATCCATTTATAATCAAAACCAGGAATATATGAAATATGAATCTAGGAATATTGGAAGTTGTCAAACATGCAATCAAGATGCACTGATAATTACTGCTGATTGGAACGTGAATGTTGGAAAAAAAGAGGAAGGATCAGTAATTGGAAAATATGGCCTTGCTGACAGAAATCATACTGGAGATCATATGACAGAATTTTGCAAGGCCACCACTCGTCTGTCTGTCGTGCTGTGGTGGATTGAGTTGCTGTGATTCTGAGGGCTATACCACCGGTGTTTTGGATAACCAGCAGGGTCACCCATGGTGGAAAGGTTTCAGATGAGCTA
>NW_006408720.1:4538805-4551197 GCF_000296735.1 Chrysochloris asiatica | reverse complement strand
GTCGGGTCCGACCCATAGCGACCCTGTACAGGGTTTCCGAGGGTGTAAATCTTTACGGGAGTAGAAAGCCTCATCTTTCTCCCGCGGAGCGGCTTACTGGACAAATACTCCTTTCTCTTCCATGGACCTGTTAAATAGGAAAAATTTTAATCCTTCCTACTGACATGTTGCTGTTGTTGGGTGCTATAGAGTCGGTTCCAACTCATGGTGACCCTGTGTGGATTTTCCGAGGAGTGGCTAGTGAGCTTGAACCATTGACCTTGCAGTTTAGATAGACTTTGCGATACAGCAACACCACAGGGCCATACCAGGATGACCTAGGCAAAATGACAAATTTAGTAACCACTATTTTTGCTATGCATCATTCTAATTAGGCAGATATTAGATATCAGGCTCTATTGGCAATTCTCCTGACCAGCGCCAAAAGAAGGCTGTTCTGAGATAAGGCATTGGATGAAGGAACACGCATCCATGGAGAAAACCCCCAATGGGTTACTGGTTCCAGTCAAGGCAATTCCTCTAACTGATCCAAATTTGAATCTAAATGATGGCCTGCTGTGGCTGGAGCACTAAAAAGGTTGCATTCTCAGAGGTCTGAAGAGGGGAGTTCCTAAACAAAAGAGCTTGAACATAGTACAAGCTGTTCATCAGAAACCTACTGAGAAACCCTCTGTATTCTCTGAATGAATCTACCAGGCTTACTGTAAGTACATAGACCTTGATTCTGAGAACTCAGCAAATATCCGAATGGTTAACCTGACTTTTGTCTCCCAAAGTGCCCCTGATATGAGAAAGAAGCTGCAGAAAGTTGGCAGGGCAATTGGCATGAATTCATCTCAGCTGGTAGACATCGTCTTTCAGGTATTTAATAGCCAGGAGCACAAGGCATCTCAGGCCATTACTGTCTTCCTAAAGACCACTCAAGGTAAGTCTGTGGGGCCCAAGTCAGGATCTCTGAAAGGAAAGAGGACCTTAAGCAAGGACCAATGTGCTTATTACCAAAGAAACCTGGACACTGGAAAAATGATTGCCCAAATCTCAGGGGAAGATCTGGCAGGAAAAGCTACCCTCCAACTCAACAGATGGTTGAACAAGCTTTGTTGTCTGCAGAAGACTGACAGTGCTCAGGAGTAAAGGGGTTCAGAATGATTTGGCATCAACTTCTGCCATCTTTATTTCTCCCCCTCACACAGGAACCTCCAGCTGTTCTGTGGGAGAAAGATGAGGCTTTCTGCTCCCATAAAGATTTACAGTCTTGGAAACCCTGTACCGGGTCACTATAAGTCTGAACTGTCTATAGAACATAACCACCAACAACCACCCAGACACCTCAGCTAAACATAATAATGGGAGACAGACTGGGTTTTTTGGTGGACACTGGGACCACTTAGTCATGGTCAGCATGCCTCTGACTTCCCCGCAGTTCCATTCAGTGACAGTGACTGAGGTCTAAGGGACACTTGAAGACCAGTTCTTCCTGAAACCCCTAGCCTACTTCACTGGGGAAAAGAAAAGGATACATCGTTTCCTATATATGTCTGACTGCCAGTCTCCTTATCCGGCTGGGATCTGCTTCTGAAGTTGCATGTTCAAATAACCTTTCTTCTTGAAACCAAAAATCTATAGATGGAGATCCCTCATGTACATGTTTAGCAATTACTGATTCAAACTCCAAAACCCAGCCACATTGGCCTTAGGAGATCAACAACCAGGAAACCTGACCCCTTCCAACCTGGAGATCATATTCTGCTCAAAATGTGGAAAGATGGACGAGACTCCCAGTTAGAAGCAAAGTGGACTGGATCTTAGAAGATCCTGCTGACCACCCCCACTGCTCTCAAACTCGTGGGTCTCAAGACCTGGACTCATCACACATGAGTAAAGAAAAACGGGCCATGAATTCTTCCTCCAACCTCAAGTTGCGATTAAAGCTGAGTTACTTCTTCCCCTATTGCTGGGATGGAAATGTTTAGATCTATCTGGGCCAGGATGTCATGAATCCATCTGATTACTGTCTGAAGGGGGATTGTATGTTGAGTAATCCTTTGCCTCCTGTCTTGCTGATTAGTACTCCTGTAACACAGCTCCAGCAGGGTAGTTCTTCCCCTGTGGAACTAAGACCTTCTCCTATAACACTGCTAGCTTTACTGGGGTGGGTGAAGGGAAGAAGGGCTCTGTACATTTAGAAGCTTCACCACCTTCCTACCCCATACTGATAGACCTCATCGTTAATGTTTCTGACTGATAGACCTCATTACTAATGCTCCCCTCACTTGGCTTCCATATCCATTTACATCTGTTCAGTCCAGTTGAGCAGGTTACCCTACCCATTTGTGTAATGCTTTCCAAGGTCTTGATACTAAATATGAAAATCAATAGACTTGACTGTACAATGGTGGTGGTTCTGTGCCATGGAGTCGGTTCCGACTCATAGCGACCTTGTACAGGGTTTCTGAGGCTGTAAATCTTTACGGGAGCAGAAAGCCTTATCTTTCTCCCATGGAACGGCTGGTAGTTTCAAACTGCTGACGTTGCGGTTCACAGCCAGATTCGTAACCACTATGATCCTTAATGCCACCTCCCAGACAATCACTGCCCTATGTGGAAGAACTTCTTTAGAGAGCAGATAATGGAAGTTAATTGTTTTAGTTATCTAATCTAAAGTGGTTACTCATGTTAAAAGTGAGGTTGGGGTTTCCATTGTCATAGAAATTTTCATATGTTGCTGCATTTTCATGTCTTGTTGTATTGCCCTTTGTATAACTTGTTGTTTTTCATGACCTAAGCTTAGTAGTTTTGATCCAAGGAACATATACATTTACATACGGTTATATATACATACATATAGTATAAAATTTAATTTGAATATTTCACTATGCATAATAAAATCCGATTTTAAAGTGGAAGAATTTATAGTAATTCATTAAAAATTATACAAAGTCTATTGTATTTTCAAAAATAATGGTAAACCAGTGTATAATTGTACATATTCACATTTAATTATCTGTCAGAAACCTATGGTTGCATTTATCCAATTTGCAGGTGTAAAGGAAAGCATATGAAAAATAGGAAACACACCATGCTTTTAGAATGCATGCTGAGTTTGCTTTTTGGCATTTAATATTCAGTTCTCAACAACAAAGCTAAAATATACGATACTTATTATTGTTTTGTTCCAAAACTCAAATGACATGCTGTTATTGCTAGGAGTTATGAGAAGGAGAAAAATGATAAAAATTGAGCAATAATAGATGCATTGTTTCTTTTATTTTAAAGATATTTGCCTTTTTAATTCCATCAAAAGACAGAGCAAAGAAAGAATTATATTTATATAGGAAATGCAAAGAGTATGAAGATACAGAATACTGTGGATAATGATAGCAGATGTACAAAGAATGAATTCAATCTTTATAATTAATATATGCAGGGTTTATAATTAATTTACTCAAGGTTTGTATTACTACCTCCTAACCATTTTCTAAATTGCAGCTTTCAAAATTTAAAATAGATGCAAAGGCACATATGTGGCAAAATAAGAAAATAATGCTTCCATATGATATCACATAAGCATTGTAAAGTGAAGTATGTGCCATTAAAATATATTCAACCCAAAAAATGACTATTATATGCAAATTAGTTTGAATTTTTCATACTTCAAGTGTATACAGTAAAGTATTTGTGTTAACTATATTATATGTTTAATTATTTCTACAACTTTCTGCTTATTGTCTTGAAACAATTTCGAAATGTTCTAGTATAACTATTTTATTATTAGATTTTTGGTGTAATTTCATGTCATAAAGTACTCAAATTAAATGGGCATAATTTTAGCCATGTTTGAGGAAGTAAATGGAATTCTGAAATATTTAACAGTGAAGTAGCAAATAACAAACTTTAAAATATAAGTATATAATTTACTGTAGCTTGTTCTTAATTGTACATGTTTTAGCACTGGAATTCTAACTGAAAGGTTACTGGTTCAAACCTAGCACCTACTCCTCAAAAATCCTGTGCAGGGCTGCTATGGTAGGAACCAACTTGACAGCACTTAACAAAAACAAGCTATATTTGTAGATGCATGAATAGTTATAGAATATTAGAGTATACTCAAATTAAAAATATGAAGTCACAGATATTCTGATGCAGAAGTGGCCTTGCAGTTGCTGCTTGATTCTAATCATCAAGTTGATTCCAACTATACCAACCCTGTATAGGGTTTCTGAGGTTGTACATTTTTACTGGAGCAAAAAGCCTTGCCCTTCTCCTTCAGAGTGCCTGGTGGATTTGAACTGCTGATCTTGTGGTTAGCAACCCAATGTGTAACCCACTGTACTACCAGTGTTCCTTAGAAGAAATTTTAGAGATCATAAAATTATTTTCAAATTATTATTAAGTTATTTTCTGCAAGAATTTTCTAACTCATGTTGTTGGATGATATATTTTAATGGAATAAGCCAAATATCACAACTTCATAAACATAATTTGTCTCTCATTTTTTTTCTCACTCATTGACATGCACATATGTGGAGTATTTTCTTATAAAATTCTTTGGTACTGTTGTATTTTCTGGCTATTTGCCTTCTCCTTCAGGTAGAATAAAACAGATGCAGCAATTTGACATCCCAAGCTAAGTGAACCAGCCTGATTGGAAGAGATCCGCATTTGTGCCCATTCCAAAGAGAGGTGACCCAACGGAATATGGAAATCATTGGACAATATCTTTGATATCCCATGTGAGTAAAGTTTTACTAAAGGAAATACAGAAGTGACTGCAAGCATACATTGACAGAGAATTTCCAGAGGTTCAAGCTGAATTCAGAAGAGGATGTGGAATGAGGGATATCATTGCTGATGTCCGATAGAGTTTGGCTGAAAGTAGAGAATACCAGAAAGATGTTACCTCTGCTTTATTGACGAAACAAGGTCTTACAATTGTGTGAATCATTACAACCTATGCAAAATGTAGTGAAGTATGAGTATTCCTGAACACTTAATTGTGCTCATGAGGAATCTGTGCATGGACCAAGAGGCAGTTGTTTGAACAGAACATGGAAACCCTGAATGGTTTAAAATGAAGAAAGGTGTGTAACAGGGTTGTAGTCTTTCACCGAAAGTATTCAAACTCTATGCTGAGCAAATAATCCGAGAAGCTGGGTTATATGAAGAAAAGCATGGCACCAGAATTGGAGGAAGGCTCATTAACAACCTGCAATATGCAGATGATACAACCTTGACAGCCCAAAGTGAAGAGGACTCAAAATACCTACTGATGAAGATCAAAGAGCACAGCCTTCAGTATGGATTGCATCTCCATGTAATATTAAGTTAAGTGCCATCGAGTCGGTTACGACCCATAGTGACCCTGTACAGGGTTTCCGAGGGTGTAAATCTTTACGGGAGTAGAAAGCCTCATCTTTCTCCCGCGGAGCGGCTGGTAGTTTCGAACCGCTGACCTTAAGGTTCGCAGCCCGATTTGTAACCACTACGCTACCAGAGCACACAAAAATCCTCACCATTGGGTCAATAAACAACATTCTTAATCAACGGAGAAAAGATTGAAGCTGTCAAGGACTTCATTATTCTTAGATCAACTATCAACACTCATGGAAGCAGCAGTCAATGAATCAAATGACGTATTGCATTAGGCAAATCTGCTGCACAAGAACTTTTTAAAGTGATGATGAGCAAAGATGTCAGCGTGAGGACTAAGATGCGCCTGACCCAAGCCATGGTGTTTTCAATAACTTCATATGCCTGTGAAACCTGGACAGGGAACAAACATGACCATAGATCAATTGATGCATATGAGTTATAGTGTCAGAGGAAAATATTGAGAGTTCCATGGGCAGCCAAAAAAATGAACAGATCTGTTTTTTTTGGAAGAAGTGTAGCCAGAGTGCTCCTTGGAGGCCAGGATGACCTAATTTCATCTTTCATACTTCGGACATATTGTCAGGAGGGACCAGTTGCTGGAGAAGGATATCATATTTGGTAAAGTAGAGGGTCAGAAAAAAAGAGGAAGACCCCCGTGAGATGGATTGGCCAAGTGGCAGCATCAATGGGCTTAAGTCTTGCAACAATTGTGAGGTTAGCCCAGCACCAGGCAGTGTTTCATTCTGTTGTGCATAGGGTCGTTATGAGTGGGTACCAAATCGATGGCACCTAAGAACAACAATAAAGTTCAAGGTCATATTTTGGCTCTTGTGTACTTGTTTTAATTTTCTTCAGCTTCAGTCTGAACTTTCATAAGAACTATTGATGGTCTACAGTTTGTCCCTGGTCTTGATTTGGATGATGATGTTAGATATATAGAATATTGTTACAATTTTTAATTGCTTTTAAATATTATTACAATTAAATTAAAACCTCCTCTCTGGCCTTGCTTATGAGATTTTATTGGTAAAAATTAAGTGCTCTTTTAAGCCCCTAATTTCTCTGTTGACTAGTCTTTTAGTATCTCTGTCATATCTCACTCTATTATACAACCAATGCAAGAGATAAGAAAGAGAAATAGGAGAACAGTTTGGGCTTTAAGGTAGAATATCTTAAAGTAGAAAAGCAATTAAACTTAGGGTTTATGTTTTTCTACACTGGAGTCTTCTGTAACAACCTCTTGCCAATTTTAACTTACAAAATCCCTATGTTAATCTGGAAGAATCAAAGATACAGGAAATGAAAAGGAACAAAATCCAAGTAAAATAAATTAATTTTAAAACTTTATAAGCTTTTCAAGGTTTTTAAATATTACCACACCAGAGTGAACTTAAAAGAAAAATTCTATCTTCCAAATATTTTTTTAATAATAATATATTGTTTCAACATTTTGTATTTTGTGAGAAACATATTTTTAAAAGACTGAATGGAGGCCTTGCCAAGCTGACCAAATACAAATATATTTATCATTTATTAATATATAAATTATATAGTTGAAGAAGGGTGTGACATGATAGAACGCTGTTTGTTTTGGGGTCAAATATAAAGACTGCATAGTAAAAACTTTATAATTGAAATTAAGAAAGAAACAAGAAATAATTTTGAAGATCAAATGTGAGTCATATAAATAAGTCTGAAAAGGATAATGAAGACTTCATATAAATTATGCTTTACAGGTAACAGTGATACACTGCAAGTGGGAATCTTTGGTTATCCAGCTCCCTGGTGGTAATTATTTTTATGAACCACTTGCAAAAGTCTCCTCACATACAAAATATTTTTAATCTCCAATTATTCTATAAAAAGAAATGGAAGATGTAGGTAAAAAATAATATATGAATTAAACATGTATGGGTAAAACACTTTCTTGATTATTCTTTGTATTTGGGGCTATAAAACTGTTCAATAATTCTTCATAAAAATTAGTTTAAATACTGTTTATTTCATTGCCTTTAGTTTACTTTTTTAGTAAATGTTACATGAAACTGTACATGACAGTAGTTTTTAGGTAGCTGAACATAATAATCTACCATTTTAAAGAATGAAACACTGAGTATGGAAATCTCATATTTTATTCACATTATGCAAGGTTTAATCACAACATGAAGTGTATATAAATGCTTATATTGCTTGTAAATCATTCAGTTTAAGCAGATTCATCAGGGCTCTTGGTTTCACATATTTAAAGATATGTATTAAATATATAAGTTGTTAGCTATACTCATATTTAATAGTTATAAAATATTAATAAAGAGATTCAATTTTTTTCTTTTTTGGTCCAACTATATTACATATTAGGTTGGGTCAGAGTTACAGGGTGTGAAATTCACACGTATGGAGATTTCTAAGGGAGAAAAGGGACCTAACAACAAAGTAGTGCTGACCTTGAGGGTTGAGTGTTTGGGGCTTTTTGAGTTTTTAGGGAAGCAGACAAAGTGGGTGTTTTAGACAGGGTGGAATGGGAAACAGCTTTACAACATAACTGCTGGTACCATCTGAGCTAGTGTAACAGAATATTGGAAGGTGATTAAAGATAGCGTTCATTATAGTGAGCATCACAGGATATTAGGTGGTGATTAAAGATATTGCTCATTGCTCAGTCTCTGGGAAGTCATCTATGGGTAAAGGGCATAGTTTAGGGAGTCACTTATCAGTGGGGCCAGCTGCTCTCCATTCCTGAAAAACAAGCTCAGCAAAACAGACAAGGGAATCACTTGTCAGTGGATTAGAGCAGTTCTACATTTCTGCAAAACTCAGTAAAACTGGCTGTGTCTTACAAGAGTTTAAGCACTGCAGCTGAGTTCTTCCATTACCAACACCATTTATTTCTCATCTGTTCTTTTCCCTTTCTGCATATGTTTGACATGCTTGGCATAATGTGCAGTGCCCAATATAATCAATGATTTATAAATATTCAACATCAACACCATGATGTTCCAGAGTATAGGTATTCTCATGAATAAACACGCTTTGTCCTGAGAAACATCATTCATTTAATAATTACCATCTAATTCTCTGAATTATATGGGAGAGTGGATAAATTAAGAGTGAATCAAATGCAAGAAACAAAACATAGATACAAGAGAAATTATAACTTTATTTAAGAAAAATACATTGACATAACACATATTTTCAATGATATCTTGGAAATAGTAAACATTTTATTTCAGGTTACAACAGTTTAATAAAGGAGAGCTTGTGAGTATTAACTAAATATTTTTCTCAAAATTATTTGCCATCACACATGCATTCTTTATTTTAACAACCTGTGATATACAAATGACACAATTTTGTTTGCTGAAAGTGAAAAGGACTTGAGATCCTTACTGAAGAAGACCCAAGACTACAACTATCAACATAGATCATTGTTGTTATTGTTGTTGAGTGCTGTCAAGTTGTGTCCGACTCAGAGTGACCACACATATGGCCTCCAAGGAGCAGCTGATGGGTTTTAATGCTGACCTTGTGAGTCAAAGTCAATTACTGATCCCATAGCGCCACACCAAGATTACATAACATAAATTAAAAATCTTTATTATTGGTTCAATAGGCAAAATCATAAAAGATGGAGAAAGGACAAGAGATATCAAGGATTTCATTTTTACTTGGATCCACAATCATTTATCATAGAATCAGCAGTCAAAACATAAAAGGAAGTTTTGCTTTGGGTATATCTGCTGCAAAAAAAAATCTCTTGAAAGTGTTAAAAAGCAAGAATCTTACTTTGAGAAATAAGGTGTGCCTGGCTCAAGCTACGATATTTCCAATCACCTTATATGCAAGCTAAAGCTGGACAATGAATATGGAAGACTGAAGGAGAACTAATGCCTTTAGATTATGGTATTGGCAAAGAATGCTAAATATACCATGAACTGCCAGAAAAACAAACAAATACCTGTTGAAAAATATATAGCCACAGTGATACTTAGAAGTGAGGATGGTGAGACTTGGCTCATGCACTTTGAACATATCATCAGGAGGGTCCATTCCCTGGTGAAGTACATCATCGTTATTAGAGTAAAGGTTTGGGGAAAAAGGGAAAACCCACAATGAGATGGGTCAAAACAGTGGCTGCAGTAATAAACTCTAATATATGAATGACTGTGAGGATGGCACAGGACCAGTACACACTCACTTCATGATCCTTGGCTTGTAGAAACCGCCAACATTTTCTTTTCTCCACATCCAACAGCTGCACTGTTATTTGTTGTGTTTTGTTTTCAGGTTTCGTTTGTTTGCTTGTTTCATTGTTTTTGTTTATTTTTTTTTTTCATGATTCTACTTCTCTTTCCACTCCCTTGGATTTTATCCTTTCTATCTCTGATTTTGTTTTTCTTTCTTTTCACCTGTTTCTCATTTCTCCTCCTCTTTGTTTTCCCATTTGATAAATTTTCACTAGCTTTTCTCTTTTCATCTTCTCTCTTTTTCTAACTTTTTTCTTCCTTTTATTCCCTCTCTTGTTTTTTCTTCTACAGTTCCAGTTTAATGTCAATCTTTTCCTTAATTTTAGCTGTTCTCAAGGTTTTGTTTTTTTAAACTTTATTCCTTTTATTTTCTCTCATTATTCTCTTCAGTAGTGACATTTCCCTATCCCACTTTTGTCTTTATACTTATTATATTCTTTTTCTCTCATTGTTCCCCAGCTTTTCTTTTTCTCTTTATTCTTTTCTCTTTTTATTCCTTTTTTGTTTATTTTGATTTGCTTTCTTTTGTGTGTGTGCATGTGAGAAACTTACTCTTTCCTAACTGATAGGAGACAGCAACCATGCCCATAAAGTTCAGCAACAACTGTATCCTCTGTAGCTCAAGCAACTGGACAAGAACCAATAGCAGCTTCGATACCATCTGATCAAGGAGCGACAGCAGTCAAAACCAACCAAACACATCCTAAAATGAGGTGCATGAATAGCTAATGAAAACTGTGTATACACTTCCATTCTCTAACTACACACAAAAAATACAGCTTGTGAGAGCCAAAGATGAAATCAGCATACAATCATCAATTAAGTATGAATGTGACAACCCCACAATGCCTTGCAGACAACAGATAATATTAGATTAAATGAAGAAACAAAGAGAATGATTCAAACAAATGGCCAAGATACAGGACCAGAAAACACTTCTGAAGAAAAGGTAATGGAATTTACTGGAAAAGAATGCAAAAGAATGATATTTAGATTATCATACATAAGAACACGACTTCTATATATGGAACTCAGTCCGTATATGTTGTTGTTGTTGTTAAGTGCCGTCGAGTTGGATCCGACCCATAGCGACCCTATACAGGGTTTCCGAAGAACGACTGGTGAGCTTGAACCATCAACCTTGCAGTTCAAATGGCTTTGCAGTCTGGTGCATTAACCCACAGCACCACACCAGGACTCCCAGTCCATATATAGAAATATTTAAAGTAAAAGAATAATGAAAATAGAGACCAGATATATCAGTCTATAATTAAATTAACTACAAAGCAAAATAGGATGTCTAAGATGGCGGACTGACTGAGTAGACGTGCAGTGAGGAGCTCCATCACCAACAACACAGAATACCAGGCCAAGCAGGGTCAGGAGATGGTGCTAGAACTCTGAACCCCAGATATAGGACTATTTAGAAGATTGGAAGGCTTACAGCTAGGGGAATTTGTAGCAGAATCAAGAAATACATTGCTTTCTAATTTAAGATGCTCAGCTATTCATGGAGTCACCATATTGGGAGAGACCAAGCAGGTGAAGGATCAGAACTGCCACGAATTCCTGATAGAACAACGGAAATACAGATGTGGATATTCTTTTTTCGGTATCTGTTCATTGGTCTCTTGCTGTCTGTGCACCTCCATTCTGGTGACTAGAGGAGGTACCTGAGCGAATGGACACCCCACCCCGACCCCTGAAGGGTTCTACTACACATGCCACAAATCTCCAAATTAGAAGTGACAGTTTCTAATTAAAGCTAAATGACCACCACTAGTCTGTCAGTTTGTCATACTGTGGTAGTTTATGAGTTGCTATGATTCTGAAAAGCTATGCCACCAGCATTTTAAATGCCTGCAGGGTCAACCATAGTGCACAGGTTTCAGATGAGTTTCCAGACAAAGACAGACTAGGAAGAAACAGTGACAAACTACTTCAGAATCTTTAGTCACTGAAAACCTTATGAATAGCAGAGAAATACTGTCAGATAAAGTGCTGGAAAATGAGCCCCTCAGGTTGGAAGGCACTCAAAATGGGACTGGGGAAGAGCTGCCTCCTCAAAGTAAAGTTGACCATGATAACACAAATGGAATAAAACTCATGGGAGAAAAGCCTGCAGGACCTTAATTTGCTAATGGGCCAAAATTCAAAATGAAGACAAACAGCTGTAAACATCCATTGAAAATCGGAACATGGAATGTACGAAGTATGGTTCTGGGAAAATTGGAAGTTCTCAAAAATGAAATGGAATGCATAAACATCGATATCTTAGGCATTAGTGAGCTGAAATGAACTGGTATTGGCCATATTGAATCTGACAACCACATGGTTTACTATGCCAGGAATGACAAATTAAAGATGAATGGTGTTGCATTGATTGTCAAAAAGAACATATCCGTATCAGTCATGAGGTACAACGCTGTCTATGATAGGGTAATATCCATGCGCCTACAGGGAAGACCAGTTAATACCATTATTATTCAAATTTACGTACCAACCACTGATGCCAGTGAGGAAGAAATAGAAGAATTCTACTAACTTCTTCAATATGAAATTGATCAAACAGACAATCAAGATGTATTGATCATTACTGGTTATTGGAATGCAAATGTTGGGAGCAAAGAGGAGGGATCAGTAGTTGGAAAATATTGCCTTGTTGATAGAAATGATGCTGGAGAATACATGATAGAATTCTGCAAAACCAATGATTTGTGCATTTCAAATACCTTCTTTACACAGGTTAAGTAACAACTATAAACATGGACCTAA
>NW_006408720.1:4529809-4535120 GCF_000296735.1 Chrysochloris asiatica | reverse complement strand
ACTTCCTACTTCAGTATCATTGGCTCTTGATCATATGCTACCTCTTGAAATGGTTGGACATTAACCATTTCCTTTTTGTACAGTGAGCCTACATGGCCTGATATTCTGTGTTGTTGGTGTCTGAGCTCCTCAATGCACGTGTACTGGATCCACCATAGTACAACAGAAATGAAAAGAAAACCCATAAACAAAATCAACGCAATGTAGAAAATTGTGTGTACCAACGAAACCAGCAGCATGACCCCTCCCACACAAACACAGAAAAATAACAGCAATCAATTCATATCTATCATTAATTGCATTGAATATATATGTCTTAAATTCTCCAGTAAAGAGAAGGAGAGTGGATACGATAACAGGATCCTTCAATTTGTGGCCTACAAAAGGCATACCAAAAAGATGGAGACAGACTATCCACCTACAGAGGAATGACTAAACAAACTTTGTTATATATACACAATGGAATACTATATTAAGTTGAAGAATAACAATAAATTTTTGAAACATTTCACAACATGAATGAACCTTAAGGAAATTATGCTCAGTGAAGTTGTTGCTGTTAAGTGCTGTCAAGTTGGTACTGACTCATTGTGACCCTGTGAAGGGTTTCCAAGGAGCAGCTGGTAAGTTTCAACTGCTGATCTTGTTCACATTCCAGTGCTGTTCCTAAACACCACACCAGGAGTCCTATAAGTGAAGTTAGTCAATCACAAAAGTACAAATATTGTTGAGACCAATGTTATAAAAAGTTATGAAAAGGCTTTCTTAATATAAGAAACAATCTATGAGGGTTATAAGAGGGATGGTGGACAGAAAATTATTCACAGACTAGAGGTAGACTCACCACTGGCCTTTCAGTTTGCTGTACTGTGGAAGCTATGATACCAGTATTTTAAATATTAACGAAATTACATATGGTGGAGAGGTTTCAGCTGATTTAGCAGATTAAGACAGACTCAGAAGAAGGAGAGACAGACTACTTCTGAATATTCAGTCACTGAAAGCTTTGTGAATAGCAGTGGAACACTGTTAGATAGTACCAGCATACTGAATATTGAAACATTTTGATGAGCACAAGAATACTGTTAGATATAATGCTAGAAGATGAGTTTATCAGGTTAGAAGGCATTCAAAATATGACTTTGGAAGAGCTGCTTCCTCAAAGTAGAGTTGACCATGATGACACGAATGGGGAAAAGCTTTTGGGATCTTCATTTGCTGATGGGGCAAAACTCACAATGAGAAGAAACAGCTATAAACATCAATTAATAATTGGAACATGGAATGAACAAATTATGAATCTAGGACAATTGGAAGTTGTCAAAAATTAAATGGAATGCAAAACATGGATACTCTAGGTATCATTAAGCTGAAATGAACTGGTATTGGCCATTTTGAATCTGTCAGTCACATAGTTTACTGTGCCAGGAATGACAAATTACAGAGGAATGGTATCACATACATCTTCAAAAAGAACATTTCAAAATCTATATTGAAGTACAACGTTGTCTATGTTAGGATATTACACATACCCTCTGTTTTAGGCTGGGTTTTCTATAGAAGTCAAACCAGTGATATATAAAGAAATTTATTATCAAGGAAATGACTTACAATACCAGAGTCCTAAATCCCCCAGGTCCTGCACCAACCTCACAATTGTTACTATGTTTGAGTCTGACCCTCCACTTTATCAAACATGATATCCTTCCCTGGGGACTGGTCCCTCCTGATAATATGTCTGAAGCAGGAGTGATGAAGTCTGGTCATCCTGACTTCCAAAGAGCATTCTGGCTGTGCATCTTCCAACACAGTTTGGTTTGTTCTTTTGGCAGTCCATGGTATTTTTAATACCATCCTCCAACATCAAAATTTAAATGCATCAATTCTACTGTCTTCTTTATTTACTCTCTAAATTTCACATGCACATTATTATTGTTAAGTGACGTCGAGTTGGTTCCAACCCATAGAGACTCTGTATAGGATTTTCAAGGAGCAGCTGGTGAGCTTGATCCTCAGACCTTGTGGTTCAAACCAACATTGTAGTGCAGTGCATTAGGCCACTGAACTCACCACACCAGGATTCCTCACATGCATATGAAGTTATTGAAAATATCATGGCTTGGTCAGATGCATCTTAGTCCTCAAACTGACTATTGAATACTTTAAAGAAGTCTTGTATATCAGATTTACCTAGGCACTATGTCACTTAATTTCTTGATTGCTACTTCCATAAGTGTTGATGGTTGAACCAATAAAAATGAAATATTTGACAAGCTTCTCAGATAATGCACTCAGCATAAAGATTGAATAAATATGGTGAAAGAATACAACTCTGGCACACACCATTGCTAAATTTAAAGCAATAGACATTCCCTTGCTCTGTTTGAACAATGGTCTCTTAGTCTATGAACACAATTAAGTGTTCTGGAATACTCATTCTCTGCAATGTTGTCCATAGTTTGTCATGCTCCACACAATCAAAACCCTTAACATATTCAATAAAGCACCACATTCATTCAATCTTTATGATCTACTGCTGAATATTTAGTTACTGAAAACCTTATGAATAGCAGTGGAACACTATCAGATAGCACCAGAATATTGGCAATTGAAACATGATGAAGAGTACCAGAATATTGTCTGATTTAGTGTTTGAAGATGAGCCCCTCTAGTTGGAAAGCATTCAAAACACGACGGGTGAAATGCTGTCTCCTCAATGGATAGTTGACCATGATGATGTGAATGGAGTAAAGCCTTTGAGATCTTCATTTGCCGATGGGGCACAACTCAAAATGAAGAGAAAGAGTTATAAACATCCATTAATAATCAGATTGTATAATATCAAATGTACAAAGCAGATCTAGAAAACAAAAATTTTCAAAAATGAAATTGAATGCATAAACATCAATATCCTAGGCATTAGTGAGCTGAAATGTCCATTTTGAATCTGACAATCATATGGTTTACTATGCCAGGAATGACAAATTGAAGAGGAATGGTATACATTCATCATAAAAAAGAAGATATCAAGATTTGTCTTGAAGGACAACATTGTCTGTGATAGGATAATCCACCTGCCTACAAGGATGATCAGTTAAACCCACTATTATTCAAATTTATGCCCCAACCACTAAAACAAGTGATAATGAAATTTAAGAAATTTATGAACTTCTTCAGTCTGAAACTGATCAAACATGCAATCAATATTTATTGATAATTACTGGTAATTGGAATATATCTGTGGAAAATATTCATTTCATCAGCCAGAATAAGGCCAGGGGCAGACTGTGTATCAGATCAGCAATTACTCATATGTAAGTTCAGGCTGAAGCAGAAAAAGTATGACCTGAGAGTTATCCTACCTAATTTATATATCATCTCAAGAACAGATTGGATGCATTAGACATTAATGACCAGAAAATTTTTGGGGTGACATCAAGACCATCATACAGGAAGAAAATAAAAGACAATTAAGAAAACAAGAAAGGAGGAAAAGACTAAAATGGATGTCAGAAGAGACTCTTGCTTTCCAGTGTAGAGATGCTAAAGGAAATGTAAGAAATGTGAAGCTAAAAGAAATGAGCAGACAATTTCAAAAGGCAGATAGAGAAGATAAAGCCAAATATTATAATGAAATGTGCCAAGACCTGGAGTTAAAAAAGCAAAATGGAAGAACATGCTCAGCATTTTGTCAAGCTGAGGAAAATGCTGTCACTGCTTTTTCAAGAAGGGATTCCATACTCCACTCATGCATTCCTTCTCCCACCTTTTAGTTACACATCTTCTACAATTACAGTATGACAATCACAGTTTATCCTACTAACAATTACTCACAATTGAAATCATAAAATCCTACCAGCATCATCCTCCACTCCCCTTTCACCAGATTTACCTAGAAAAGAGGAACACTATTCAGTGGGGATTTTACCTCGTACCCTCATTCTAAAACTAAGCATAACCATGAAAGCTTATAAGCCAGCCACTTCATGCATTTATAACTCCCCCAATTTAGATAATCAATGTCCAACTTATCCATCCCTATCAACTTAGTACACTGAAGAGACAAGCAAGTTCCTTGAGCTGAAGAATCTGTCATTCCATTTGGAATTTTTACAAACTGCATCCATAAGTAAAAGTGCAGTTCATCAAATTGTAGTAACCAAAGCTTGCTCACAGTATCAAACATCTTTATCTTCATCTGGTCAGGTTCCAGTGAGCTTACCCATAGACATTTAAGCCAGGTCAAATGGATACCAGGTCACACAAACTTCCTTGCACTATTCAAACCAGTCAGCCCCTTTATTCTCAACCCTAGTTCCCAAGGGTTATGCCAATGCCATGTGCTCAGGAATTCACACATCTCTCTAAACTTCAGAACACAAAGCCTTCCCAAGACTTGTGAACCAATTTAGAAAAATCCTTGTGATGTAGTTTCTCTAGAACATGTGTTTCTCTTGGTAATACATGTCTTAGGCCAGGTTTCTAGATAAACAAAATCTGTGAAACATATATATGTGTGTGGTGTTGTATGATCAGAAATGGACTGCAAATGACAAGGTTGGCTGTTCAAACCTACTAGCTGATCTTTGGAAACCCTATATATGGTTGTTATGATTTAGAACCAACTTAATGGCATGTAACAAAAACAACAACATATGTATATTGAAATTTATTATCAACAAAATTACTACTCTGTTCCCAGTAGAAAATAGAGAGATAGAGATAGATACTCCTGTTGTCCATTATATTAGAAGCAGGACACACCTCCAAGGAAGCATCTCTTCAGGTGACTGACTGCTCAGAGCCACTCACCATAGAGCTAACTGTGCCAGTTATTATTAGGTCATGGGAATAAGCACATCCCAACTGCCAAACCTCTGGAAATCCTGGCCTAGTCAAGTTGACATGAAACCCTAATTATTACAGATGGTGAGACTTTGTCTCTCATACTTTGGATATATTGTCAGGATCAACTGATCCCTAGAGAAGAGCATCTTTCTTGGTAAAGTGGAGGATTAGCATAAAAGAGGAAGAACTTGCAGGGGATGAATTGACACAGTGGTTGCAGTAATGGGCTCAAACAGAACAATGATTGTGAGAATGGCAGAGGACCAGGCAATGTTTAGTTCTGTTGTACACAGGATTCCTATGAGCCGGAACCAACTCAGCAGCAGCATGTAACAGCAATAGTGTTTTTGAACACAAAAGTTTTTAATATAATAAAGTGAAATGTATCCTTTGTATTTACTGATGAAGATCAAAGAGCACAGCCTTCCGTATGGATTACAACTCAATGTAAAGAAAACAATTC
>NW_006408720.1:4518508-4529249 GCF_000296735.1 Chrysochloris asiatica | reverse complement strand
TTCCGACTCGATGGCACCTGACAACAACAACATCCTTTGTAAAATAAATCATATTTTGGTCATTTTTATTCTAAAATCTGAGTACCTGTAATAACCTATAGAGCCCTGATGAGGTACTGTAGGGTAAACACTGGACTGCAAAGTCCGTTTGAACTGCAAGGTCAGCAGTTTCAACCCACCAGTCACTTCTTGGAAACCCTATACAGGGTTGCTACGTGTCAGAAATGACTTTATTGCATTTATCAACAATATGATAACCTAAGGAAAAAATAAATACTATTTGCCACTTCAGACAAATGATAAAAACTTGCTCAGATTATTTTTCTAAAGAAGAACAAATACACAAGGCTTTGTGAAAGAAAATTAATATTGAGCTAGTTTCTGTACAGCTAAATAACATTTCTCATTGTCAATTTATAATTTTTCTTTTGAACTTTGTACATATATAAATTGACAGTTTTGAAAAATTATATTTGGTAGTTTTACAACCCCCAGATTTGTATCTATGTCTTTATGTGCGTATTTTTACCAGGATTACAAAATAATATTTTATTTATATAGTTTTATTTCAGAATACATTTATCATTAACTTTGAAAATATTTAAGTACTTGCTGTTGAACACAGATTGTGAAACACATGCTATTCCTAGCACGCATGAAAGGGAAAAATAATTTTATTCATAAAATTTAAATGATAATCTAGGGCTGTTATTGTTTTAAGTGTTATTGAGTTGGTTTCCACTCAGGCAGCCCTGTATAGGGTTTGTTGTTTTTATTGTTAGGTGCCATCAAGTTGGTATTGACTCATAATGACCCTATGCACAACAAAACAAAACACTGCCCAGTCCTAGGCCAACCTCACAATTGTTGCCACACTCGAGCCCATTGATGCTGCCATTTCGTCAATCCATCTCTCTGGGAGACTTCCTCTTTTTCTCTGACCCTCCACCTTACAAAACTTGATACCCGTCTCCAATGACGGGTTCCTCCTGATATATGTCCTAAGTATGAGAGACAATGTCTGGCCATCATTGCCTCCAAAGAGCACTCTGGCTGCACTTCTTCCAACACAGATCTGTTTGGTCTTTTGACAGCCCATGGCACTTTCAATATTCTTCTCCAAAACCATAACTCAAAAGCATCAATTCTTCTACGGTCTTCCTTGTTCACTGTCCAGCTTTCCCATGCATATGAGATTATTGAAAATACCATGGCTTGGGTCAAGCGCACCTTAGTCCTCAAACTGACGTCTTCTCTCTTCAACACTTTAAAAAGGTCTTGTGCAGCAGATTTGCCTCATGCAATAGTCGTTTGATTCCTTGACTGTTGCTTCCATGAGTATTGACAGTTGTCCCTGACAACTTCAATTTTTTTCTCTGTTGATAAGAATGTTGTTTACTGATCCAGTGGTGAGGATTTTTGTTTTATTTACATGGAGAAGCAATCCATACTGAAGGCTCTGGTCATTGATCTTCATCAGTACATATTTTAAGTCCTCTTCACTTTTAGCAAGAAAGGCTGTAGTATCTGCATATCGCAGGTTGTTAATGAGTCTTCCTCCAATCCTGATGCCACGTTTTTCTTCCTAGAACCCAGCTTCTTAGGTTATTTACTCAGCATACAGTTTGAATAGGTATGGTGAAAGAATACAACTCTGTCGCACACCTGTCTTAAATTTAAGCCAGTCAGTGTTCCCATGTTCTGTTTGAACAACTGCCTCTTGGTCCAGGTACAGATTCCTCATGAGCACAATTAAGTGTTCAAGAATACTCATAGTTCACAATGTTGTCCATAACTTGTCATGATCCACACAATCGAAAGCCTTTGCGTAGTCAATAAAGCACAGGTAAACATCTTTCTGGTATTCTCTGCTTTCAGCCAAGATCCATTGGACATCAGCAATGATATTCCTTGTTCTGCTTCCTTTTCTGAATTTGGCTTGAACCTCTGGAAGTTCTCTGCCAATGTAAGCTTGCAGCCATTTCTGTATTACCTTTAGTAAAACCTTACTCACATGGGATATCAAAGATATTTTCTGATGATTTCCGCGCTATGTTGGGTCACCTCTCTTTGGAAGCGGCACAAATACGGACCTCTTCCAATCGGTTGGTGGTTCTGTGCTTTGGAGTTGGTTCTGACTCATAGCGACCCTGTACAGGGTTTCAGAGGCTGTAAATGTTTACGGGAGCAGAAAGCCTTATCTTTCTCCGGCAGAACAGCTGGTAGTTTCGAACTGCTGACCTTGCGGTTTGGAGCCCGATTAGTAACCACTACGCTACCAGAGCAATCTTTGCAGAAGCAGAAGGCCTTATCTTTCTCTTTTGGAGCAACTGCTGGTCTCAAACTGATTCTTTTGTGGTTTGAAGTCCAATGTTTATCCTTTTGGAAATAGTAATGCAGTCAGTACTAATATAGATAACAGTGAATGGTAACATGATAGGGAGTGATGGAAAAGAGGAATGGTGGATAGAGATGGGAAAAATTTATTATTGTAGATGAAATAGTTTGAAGAAAACATTCCTTAATCATTTGACACTTGAGCAGAAATCTGAGTTACAGCAATAGTAAGCCATCTGGAGATTTGATGAAAGAGTATTAGTAAGTAGCAAGTAAAGACTCTGAGGTGGGAAAAGTTCATATTTGAGAAGTTTATATTATTTCAGCAGTGTGTCTGAAAAATTATTTATGAAAAAAAAGTGACAAAAAAGAGATTTGATAAATTGACAGGGACCATCTATATAAAATTTGGTGCAATGATATACTGTATTATTATTCAATTAATAGGTGACTCTAGAGTCATATCTAAAAATGCCTCCAGTGCATTTTTGTACATATGCTGTGATATGCTAATTTTTATAGCAGCTTGTTAAAAACAACAACAACAACAACAACAAAAAATTGGCATATAGGCACTTAAGAAAATACCTCCCAGGGGGATGGAGCAGCTGGTGAAGAAACCAGGAAGACAAGTGTTATTTGTGTAAAACTACAGTAAGTTTTTAACTTAGTGTGAAAGGATCATTGGGAAATTGAAAATGTTTTAGTGCAGACTGGATATATGACTATTTGGTTATATTAATGAATTTAAGAATCATGAAACTCTAGAGCTTGCTGTCCAATGTGGTAGTCAGGGCTACATGGGGAGATTGAATATTTATAATGAGGGTAGTTTGAATTAAGACATTTTGTAAAGATTAAATAAAAGTAGGAAACCAATTGTATCCAGTCCGTTGTATTTCATGGCGACAATATGTGTGTCAAAGTAGAACTGTTCTGTCAAGTTTTCAGTGTTTGATTTTTCAAAAGTAGATCTTGATCAAGCCTTTCTTTCAAGGTTTCTTTGTATATGAATTGGAACCTTCAGCCTTTCAGTTAGCAACTAACCTTGTTAAGTGTTTGCCCTCTGTACTTTGTAGATTTAATTTGAGTAGTAATAAGTAAAGTATCTTATTATATGTTATATATTAAAATCATTATGTTTGGAATATTGGTTAACTAAAATATAAGAACTAAATTTACCTCTTCATTTGTTAATACAATGGTTGTTAAGTACCTTTCAGTCAGTTTTTAGCTATAGAGATCCTGCATAGAATTTTCAAGGAGTGACTGGTGGGTTTGACTTGCCAATTTTGTAGTTTGCAGTCCCATGCTTGTCCTATAGCACCACATCAGGACTATTATAGGTTTTATATTTGGTCATATAGTTGCTGAATATTAAAATTATAGATGTGGCTCATGTTATGTTTCTACTGTGCATTGCTACTTTAATGTGTTAAGGTATAGAAGAATATAACTGCAGTAGGCCTATTGGTACCAGGCAATATGCTAAGCTTCTATGTGCATGATCTCATTTATTTATCATAGGAATCCCTTGACATAGTCTGTTGACCAACAGAAGGCATCAGCCAAACTAGCATATTTAAGATTGTATTCCAACTGAAAAAACAACAACAGAACAACAAAAACATATCCAGTGAGAAAGACTTTATTCCTAGGATAACACCTGTACAACTTAAAAAAGAACTGAGGCAGACACTGACCAAATCATAAAATCAAATGAAAATCTATGGTCTGCAGGTGGCAATAAAAATGACTCAGTTTTAGGGAGAAGAGGCAATGCAAATGCTGGAAATAAAGGTTAGATTTTAACATGGGCGTCAGCAGAGGTAGAGAAGGTCAAGCAAGGTTCAAAGGTTGAGATAAGTTGGAATAGAGATTTATGTATAATACATTAATCAGAATAAGGCAACACGGTCATCTCTGACTGAGGAAAGTGAATGTTAGTTTCATTTGTCCCTTAAAGAAAGCTCATAAATTTAAGCTTGTTTCATTTTCATAAGACTTCACACTAGTAGTTAGCTGTTGGTTAATTGAGGCTTAGGAAATGTAAGGGGGTTTTGTGAGTTTTTTTTTAATCATACGTTTTTAAGTTCCTTGGGGACCAGAAGCAAAATTAGTCAAGGAAAAAAAAAAAGAAAAAAACTTAAATAGAATGTAGCCACAGTACTCAGGTTCTTAGTTTGCAACATCTTGTCTTAACCTCCTTATAATCTACATTCTTACTACGTTAAAATACAGCAAAACAATTTTATAACATATGATGTCCTTTTATGTTAGGTGTTAAGATTTACATTTTCTTACATGACCACCTACAATTTCATTATTTGCACATCTCATCACTATGTAAGTTCTTCACACTGAGAAACATTGTTAAGACACAAAAGTAAATAATAAATTATCATTATGCATTTAAAACAATAAACTCCTAATGGCAAATGTGTCTCTGATATTAATTTTTATTTTCCAACACATTGTACTAAATATATTGATTTTAATTACAAGCTGCATACTGAAGAAATTGATTTTCTTTCTTTTATTAATGGAAGCAAAATAAGCAGCCGAATATATTCCTAGAAATAATTTTTTTTTTAAGAAAACCAACTTTTTAAAACAATTACCATAACTCTCAGAATTATCCTCTTTTCCACAGCCTCCTTTAAATTTCTAGTAACTTGTATTTAACTGATAGAAAATGTTGTTATGTTTTTCTTAAAAATCTTAATTAACTAATATTAAAAAAAATCCTGTATGGCTAGGACTTGTTTGTTTCTTGCCCAAAGAATCCTTTAATGGACTTAGCTCCCATAGGCTTCTGACTTCCCCAACAGAAAAGTTTCTCTAGTGGCTTGGACTTAGCAAGTCAATAAATTGTCTCAATATCCTTTTACCCTAGAACCATTAGATGTTTTAGCAATATAAAAATATTTTAGATGATAGTAGGAGTTTTTAAATTATAGCACTGGCTTTGTAGTATATATATGTGTGTGTGTACCACATAACTATCACAGTGGATAAGTGCTCAGCTGTTAACCTGTAGATCAGCAATGTGAAAATACAAACCACTCCAGGTATAGAACTGTAGCATTAGCATTGGACTGCTAACTACAAGGCCAGTGATTCATACCAACCACAGTGCCTCAGAAACCCTTTATGTGGTTGCTATAAGTTGCAACTGACTCAATGACATGCAACAACAACAACTGCTCCAAGAGAGAAATACCTGGCATCTGATTCTATATAGATTACAGACTTGGAAAACATAAGGGGCAGTTCTATTCTGTACTATGGTAACTATGAGTGAGAATCAAACTTGACCGTACCCAACAATAGAAATGACACACATACAAGCACACACTCACACATAAAGGGGCTTAAAAAAGCTACTGGAAAAAATAGAAAGATAATGGGAATTTTTCCTTGAGCTTTTTCATGCTCCCTTGTGTATATATGGATATTCATTTCTTATATTCTTGAATGATGTTTATATAAATGCTACTTAAGTAATTCCTCAAAATGTCCCCATCACTCATATTTTCCTGGAATTCAATGTACTACCTGTTGACTGTTAGCAGAAGTAATGCAAAAAGGAACTAAATATGGATAGTTTCTTACAATTCAAAGTCAATTAATATCCAATCAGGGGTATATATCATGGATAATATATAACCTTTATCGGCTAGAGAATTATATGAAAAAGAACTCCAAAAATCAAAATAATCAATTTTTCATTGGTAATAAAAATAAATAGAATGGTAATGGTATGTTCCATCAGGCAGAAAATCTATTGAATGAAGCCAAAGACATTCAGTTCCACTTCAACACATTCTGGAAAGTTATATTATAGAGCTGTCAAGCAAAAATTCCAGCCAAAATGTCATGTTTGTATAAAAGCAATAATCTGAAGGACAATGTGATTTTTGTTATGCACTAGACCCTCCAAGGCAGAACTTTGTGTTATCTGACTGAATTCCTTTATAAATGAATTGCCTTTTATAGAATTTTAGCCTTTGATTTAAGGAAGAAATAGATCCTAATACTATATCACATACAGTTTAATTTGAAAAATAAAAAAATAAAGCTGGCATAGTTTTCTATTTTCTGTATTGATAATTGACACACATATAAAAATCTTTAAGTAATATATCATAATTATTGATCTTTAAAAATTGGTTTGAATGAATAAAGTGTATACATGAAGGCGCTTCAAAAGGTTCATAGAAAATGGAATTACAAGATAATGGAATTTTTTCAGAAACTTTTTGAAACTCCTTTGTGGATATATATGTGTGGTGTGTGTGTGTATATATATATCTTTGTCAAATAGTCACTTCAGTCATTCCTTTACGAAGCTTAGTGGTAAGCCTTGTTGGCTTTACATTTTCATTTAGTCAGAAAAGTGACTACTGAGGCATAGGTCAGTTGTTGTTGTTGTTAGCTGCTGTTGAGTCAATTACAACTCATGGTGCCCCAGTGTGTGCAGAGTAGAACTGTTCCACAGAGTTTTTAAAGTTATGATCTTGGCTTAGACCCTTAGTGCTACTATAGCAGAAATACCCCATATGGGTGATTTAAGCAAACATAAATTTATGTACTCATAGATTAGGAGATGAAAAGCATGAATTCAGGGTAATGACTATGGGGAAAGTGTTCTTTGTCCAGTTTTGAGGAAAACACTTGCCATAGTTTCCTTATTCATTATCTTTGGAATTATTCTGCTTGTACACAGGAGTCCTGGTGTGGTGCTGTGGGCTAGTGCACTGGACTGCAAAGTCGGTTTGAACCACAAGATCACCAGTTTAAGCTCACCAGCTGCTCCTTGGAAACCTTATGTAGGGTAACTATGGTTCAGAACTGATTTGATGGCACGTAACAACAACAGTGATAGTATCTCATCAACATTGCAAAGACAACTCTATTCCCAAAAAGAATATTTGTGTAGGGGTGGGGGAGCAGAATTAAATCCATAATCGACTTTCAAAAGCAGATTTTTAGGCCTATCTTCAGGGACACCTCTGAGGGTTCGAACTGTTTACCTTTTGGCTAGTAGTTGAGTGTTTGACCATTTGTGATATCTATAATTCCTGTTATTCTGCTCCCATAAACATTTACAGTCTCAGAAATTCTATAAAGCGTTGCTATGGGTCAAATTGACTGTATGGTAATTGGTTTTTTTTTTTGGGTGTTACTATTCTTTATATCACTTTGTGATACTGTAGTGACTAGAATATTACTGTGAGCAACACTCTATGGCACCATACCTAAAATACTTCAGGATCACTCATCGTGGACAAGATTGAGTGGAGGTTGTTGACTAAGACAGGCTAGAAAGAAGTAGAAGCAGGCTAAGTCTGAAATGTTAGCTACTGAAAACCTTATGAACCACAGTGAAACATTGATTTAGTTTTAGAATATGAGCTGCTCAGGCTGGAAGGAACTCAAAATATGGCTGGGGAAGTATGGCGTCCTCGCAGAGGGAAGTATGGCGTCCTCGAAGAAGAGTGTATCTTAAAGATGTGATGGAGTAGAGCTTTCAGGACCTTAATTTCCTAATGGGGAATGACTTAAAATGACAAGAAACACCTGCAAATATTCATTCATTAATGATTGGAATATGGTGGTGGTGGTTATGTGCCGTGGAGTCAGAACCGACTCATAGCGACCCTGTACAGGGTTTCCGAGGCTATAAATCTTTACGTGAGCAGAACGCCTCATCGGAACAGCTGGTAGTTTTGAACTGCTGACCTTAAGGTTCACAGCCCGATTCGTAACCACTACGCTACCAGAGCTCATAGAGGAAGTAATAAACTAGGAAAACTGGAAGTTGTCAAAATGAAATGGAATGCATAAAGACCAACATTTTAGATGTTAGTGACCTGAACTTCAAAATTGATCAATTTGAATCAGGCAATCAAATGGTTGACTATGCAAAAAATGACAAATGAAACCAGAATGTGGTCACATTCTTCAAAAATAACATTTTACTGTCTATCTTGAAATACAATGCTGTATATGATAGAATACTATCTATACACCTACAAGGACAATCATGTTATTTTCAATAGTCTCATATACATGTGAAAGTTGGACAATGAATAAGGAAGACTGTAAAATATTTGATGCATTTGAGTTATGGTGATGGATAAGAACGCTGTTGCCAAAAGAACAAACAAATCTGTCTTAGAAGAAGTATAACCAGAATGCTCCTTTGAAGCCAACTTTCTCTCATACTTCAGGCATATTACCAGGAGGTACCAGTTCCTGGAGAAGGACATCATGCTTGGTAAAGTGGAGAGACAGTGAAAAAAAGTGAAATCTACAATGAGATGGATTAGCACAGTGCTAGCAATAATGGTCTCAAGCATAGCTGCAATTCGGGATGGCACAGGACCAGGCAGTGTTTCATTCTGTTGGACATAGGCTCACTATGATTCAGAACTGACTCAACAGCATTTAACAAAATAACAAGGAAAACCAGTTAATACGACATTTATTCAAATTTCCAACCAACTACAAAAGTCAGTGATGAAGAAACTGAAGAATTCTACCAACTTCTTCATTTTGAAATTGATGAATCATCTAATTCAAGGTGCATTGGGTAATTTCTGACGAGTACAATGTGAAAGTTGGAAACAAAGGGGGAGGATCAGTCATTAGAAAATATGATTTTGGTGATAGAAATGACACTGAATATTGCATTACTGAATTTTTCAAGACCAATGCTGTATTCATTGGAAATACATTTTGTTCAATAACATACACAGCAATTATACCTGTAAACTTCATCAGATAGAATATACAAGAATAAAATTGACTACAGCTGTAGAATGAAGCTCAACATCATCAGTTAAAACAAGGCTTGGGCCTGACTGTGGAATAGATTGTTAATTTCTCTTATGCAAATTTTGACTGAAGCTGAAGAAAAGTAAAATAAATCCATGAGTGTCGAAATATGAGCCTAAGTATATCTAACCTGAATTTAGAGACCATCTTAAGAGTAGATTTGGTACAGCAGAAATTAATGATCAAAGACCAGAGGAGCTATGAAATGACATAAAAGACTGTATAATTGAGGAAAGCAAAAGTTCATTTCAAAGACTGGAAAAAAAAAAAAAAGAAAAGAGCAAAATGATGTCAGTTTTGGAAACTTTGTCATGAACATAGAAAAGTTAAGGTGACTGGAAGAAATGATGAATTAAAAATCTAAACAAAAAGGGCAGATTGAGAAGACAAATTAAAGCATATGATGAAATATGTAAAAACCTGCAATTAGAAAACCAAAAGGGAGGAGCACTCTTAGCATTTCTCAAGCTAAAAAAATTGAAAGAATTCAAGCCTCATGTTGCAATATTGAAGAATTCTATGGACAAATATTAATAACATAGGAAGCCCAAAAGAAGATAGAAGAAATATACAGAGTCACTGTATCATTTTAAGATGTAGTATATGATCTAGAACTTATGGTATTGACAAAAGAAGTCAAGGTTCCAGAAACTGACTGAATACAAATTGAATTATTTCAATAATTTGGTTCAGGACTGTAGACACTCACTCACTTATCGATATTAACAAATCTGGAAGGCAGCTCCCTAGCAAATCATATTTGTACCCATTCCAAAGAAAAGTGACCCAATGCAGCATCATTAATATTAACGCAAGTAAAATGTTGCTGAAGCTAATTCAAAAACATTTGCATTAACAGGGAGCTTCCAGAAATTCAAGCTGGATTGAGAAGAGCAGGCGGAACAAGGGATGTAATTCCTGACATCAGATGGATTTTAGCTGAAAGAGAATACTAGAGAGAGATTTATTGTGCTATATTGACTATTTAAAAGTATTCAATCGTATGTATCACAGAAAACTATGGATAACATTGTAAAAATGGAAATTCTACAACATTTGTGCTTATGTGGAACCTGCATATAGACCAAGAGGCAGTTGTTTGAATAGAACATGGGATTATTGAATGGTTTAAAATCAGCATAAGTATGCATCAGGGATTGCATCTTTTCACCATGGTTATTCAATCTGTATGATAAAAATAATCAGAAAAGCTGGTATATATGAAGAAGTAAATGGCATCAGGATTGGAGGAAGTCTCATTAACAACATGTGATGCAGATGACACAGCTTGTTTGTGGAAGCAAAGAGAATATGAAACATGTCCTGATGAAGGTAAACAGTTATTGCCTTCAATATGGATTAAATTTCAGTACAATGAAAACAAAATCATCACAACTGGACCAATAAATAACATGATAAATTGAGAAAAAATTGAAGTTGTCAACAATTTCATTTTACTTGGATCCACAATCAACATTGACTTTGTGATGTTCACTTGAATTGGATTTTTGTTGACCCCTTTCTGTTTATTCCTTGTTCCATAATATATATAACATAATAT
>NW_006408720.1:4511557-4518038 GCF_000296735.1 Chrysochloris asiatica | reverse complement strand
TGGAAAAAATGATCACAAACTTTATATGGAGAGGAAAGAGACTTCAGATAAGCAAAGCACTGTTTAAAAAGAAGAGCAAAGTGGGAAGCCTCTCACACCTTGATCTCAAAATTTACTACACAGTCATAGTAGTCAAAACAGCCTGGTGATGATAAAATGAAAAGACACAGAACAATGGGACTGAATTAAGAACCCAGAAGTAAATCCATTCACATACAATCAAGTGATCTTTGAAAAAGAGCCAGAATACATTCAATGCAGAAGAGATAATCTCCTCAACAAATGGTACTGTCAAAACTGGAAATCCATTTGCAGAGGAATTACATTAGATGCATATCTCACACCATATACAAATCTAACTCAACATAAACTAAAAAAATCTTAAATATGAATCCTAGAACTATTAATATCATTAATGAAAAAATAGGGGCAAATTTATGGGCTCTAATATATGTCATACATATACTATCAAACATTACAAAAATTTACAAACAGTAGAAGAAAAAGTAGATGACTTAAACCTCCTAAAAAATAGAAACTTGTGTGCATCAAAAGAGTTCACCAAAAGAGAAAAAAAGAAGCCCACAGACTAGGAAAAATATCTTTTTGCAGTGACATATCAGACAAGGGACAAATATCTAAAATTTATAGAAAACTACACCTATATAAGAAAAGCATAAACAACTTAATTGAAACACAGGAAAAGAACAGACACATCATCAAGGAAAAAATAAAGGCAGCAAAGAAATATATGAAGAAATGTTCAAGACCATTAGCCATTTATTGTTGTTGTTAGGTGCCATTGAGTCGGTACGGATTCATAGCGACCTTATGCAGCAGAACGAAACACTGCCATTAGAGAGATGAAAATCAAAACAGGGAGATATTATTTCACCCAATATTAGCAGTGAAGTTAAAAAAATACAGAAAGCAACAAATGCTGGTTAGGGTGTGGAGAGACTGGGACTCTTCTACATTCCTTGTGGGACTGCATAATGGTTCAAACACTCTGGAGAATGGTAAGCACTTCATCAAAAAATTGGAAATGGAAAAACCTTGTGATCCAACAATCCTTTTTGTTGTCATTGTTAGCTGCTATTGAGATGGACTCATAGACACCCTATGCACAACAGAACAAAATACTACCTGGTCTTGCACCAATCTCACAATAATTGCTAAACCTGAGCCCATTGCTGCCACCACTTTGCTAATCTACTTCATTGGGGGTCTTCCTCTTTTTCTCTGACCCTCCACTTTACCAAACATGACATCCTTCTCCAGAGACTGATCTCTTCTGATAATGTATCCGAAGTACGACAAGTTTGGCCATCTTGGTTTCCAAGGAGCATTCTGACTGCACTTCTTCCAACACAGATTGTTTTGTTCTTTTGGCAGTCTATAGTAATTTTAATATTCTCCTCGAAAACCATAACTCAAATGTTTCAATTCTTCTACAGTCTTCCATATTCACTTTCCTACTTTTGTATGAATATGAGATTATTGAAATTACCATGACTTGGATTAGGTGCACCTTAGTCCTCAAATTGATATATTGCACTTTAAAACTTCAAAGAGTGTTCTGCAGCAGATTTACCTAATATTGTTTGATTTCTTGACTGCTGCTTCCATGAGTTTTGATTGATCTGAGCAAATTAAGTCTTTGAAAATTTCAATCTTTTCTTCCTATAGTTGGTATATAATCACAAGAATGATAAACCAGAACACAAGTAGTTATATGCACATCGATATTCATGACAGCACTGTTCATAATAGCAAAAAGATGGAGATAACCTAAGAATGGATAAACAAACTTTGGTACATACACACATGCTATGCAATGGTGAAGAATAATGATGGATCTGAGAAGCACCTTATTACTTGGATGAACCTGGAAGACATTATGCTGAGTGAACTTAGTCAATGACAAAAGGACAAATATTGAAGGAGACCATTATTGTAAAAGCTTAAGAAAAAAGATTTCCATACTAATAGAGATATTTGTTGATGGTTACCAGGGGTGAGAGGGAGGGGAGAGTAATTCACTGACTAGAGGGTAGACACATGTTAGCTAGAGAGGGAGGACAATATAAAAGTAGAGACAAGGCAATATGCAAACAAAGCATGGCAGATAACAATGAAGATAAGGGAAGACTTAGGGAGGTATGCATGACCTAAATGAGATAGAACAAAGAAAGTTTGATGAAAAATTTACTCATTTGAATTATGGGGTCAGTAAAGAAAAGTGATTATACAAAGGACTGTCAAAAGACTGAACAAATCTTTGTGGAAATACAGCCAGAATGTTCTTTAGAAGCAAGGATGATGAGACTTCTTTTTGTTATATGAACACTGTTGTTGTTGTTATGTGCCATCGAGCCAATTTGATTTTTGTCTATTCCATCTGGTAAGGTCCATGTGTATAGTCTTCTTCTATGTTGTTTAAAAAAAGATATTTGCAATGAGAAAGTCATTGGAACTGCAAAATTCTGTCATGTAATCTTCAGCATCGTTTCTGTCACCAAGACCATATTTTCCAAACACTGACCCTTCCTCTTTGTTTCTAATTTTGCATTCCAATCACCAGTAATTTTCAATACATCTTTATTGCATGTTTGATAAATTTCAGACTGAAGAAGATGGTAGAACCTCTGGCTTTAGTGATTGCTGTGTATACTGGTATTGGCTGGTCTTCCTTGTAGGCATATGGAAATTAGAGTATTACAGCATTGTACTTCAAGACAGATCTTGATATGTTCTCTTCAGTGGTTAATGCAATACCATTCCTCTTCAATTTGTCATTCCTGACATAGCAAACTATGTGATTGTCAGATGAAAATGCTCATGCCAGTCCATTCAGTTCACTAATACCTAGGATATTGATATCCATATGTTCCATTTCATTTTTGTCAATCTCTAATTTTTCTAGGATCATACATTGTACATTCCATGTTCTATTAATAGTTGGTTACAGATGTTTCTCTTCATTTTGAGTTGTCACATGAGCAAATGAAAGTCCTGAAGGCTTTACTCCATTATCATCATCACAGTCAACTCTACTTTGAGGAAGCAGCTCTTCCCCAGTCATATTTCAAGTGCCTTCTAAGCTGAGGGTTTCACATTCCTGCACTGTATCTGACAATATTTTGGTGCTCTTCATATTTCAATATTCAATATTCTGGTACTGACAGTGTTCCACTATTTTTCGTAGGGTTTTCTGTGATTATTCAGAAGTAGTACATATCTCCTTCTTCCTAATCTGTCTTTGTATGAAATCTCATCTGAAACCTGTCCACCACAGGTGACCTTGCTGGTATTTAAATACTGGTGGCATACCTTCTACAATAATCACAGCAACACGCAAGCCACCACAATACAACAAACTGACAGACAAGGGCTGGAGATGAACACTAGTCACACTTAAGTAACATTTTGTTGGCTCAATTTAATAAAGGCCTACAGTTTATGTACTGAAATTTTTTTTCTCCTCTCTTCCATGCCCAGGACTTTATGCCAAATTATGATTTTACTATATCAAAGGAAATACACAAAACAAAACTAAAAAAATGCTTACCAGGACAGTTCAAATATTCTCTCAGACCTTTAGACAATGTCAACAATATATTCTGAAAGGCCAGATGTTTACTTACTTACACCCACTTATTTGCTCAATATCTTCCAGTCCTGCAAATATATTTAATTCATTCTCATTTTCTTATTCTCCCTCTTTCTTTTTAGAATAGTAATTATTTTTTAAAAACTTAGTGTTTTAGATTGTCAGTGCTACTATAATGCAAATACCACAATTAGATGACTATAAAGATAAAAATTCATTTTATCATAGTTCTTATGGTTAAATGTCCTTGTTTCTTGACCTTCCTTGGCTACTAAATAATCCTCATGTGGCAACTGTCTTCTTCTTTGTGTATCTATGACTATATAATATTTTAACTCAGAAGTGATTAAACTTAGGACCCATTTTACACTGGAATTACTTCATTATCATAAGAAAGAAAATCCTATTTCCAAACATGATAATATCCACAAGCACAAGGGTCAGGATTCAGTATTTAATTCTAGGGAAAAATTTTTTAACCCATAATACTTAGTATAAGGAGCTCTGGTAGCGTAGTGGTTACGAATCGGGCTGCGAACCGTAAGGTCAGCAGTTCGAAACTACCAGCAGTTCCGCGGGAGAAAGATGAGGCGTTCTGCTCCTGTAAAGATTAACAGCCTCGGAAACCCTGTGCAGGGTTGCTATGAGTCGGAACTGACTCCACGGCACATAACAACAACAACAACAATACTTAGTATGTTAACCCTAACAATTATGTTGAAGAATCCTGTTTAGATTTGGAAGTGGTTCATCCCCATACTCAATCATTTTTTTTTTTTTTTTCATCAGATATGTTTATACTTTCCATGTTTGAGAAGGAAACTAATATTATAATAAGAAATTTGTTTTCCTTATGTCACTTATCTAGCAAATTAAACTGGACTTAAGCCTAAGAAATAATCTGACTGTTTTTCTATAAGGTGTTATTTTATTTCTCGGAAATGTAGTTCATTATTATGGACACTGAAGTTATGAAGCATGTTTTAAATAATTATAAAATTCACAAAATAGATCTACATTTTTGTTATTAGGTGCCCTAGAGTCAGTAACAACGTATAACGATCTTATGCATTACAGAACACTGCCCAGTCCTATGTAACCTCACAATTGTTGCTATGATTTAGCCGATTGCTGATGCCACTTGTGCATATTAAATAATTCATAATGTAATTTATTTGATTATTTAAAATATAACTGAATTTAAACTCAATGCATTTATAAATGGAATCCTAGTGTGGTTCTGTGGGATAGTGCCCTGGATTGCAAGGTTGGTTTGAACTGCAAGGTTGGCAGTTCTTAATCACCAGCTGCTCCTCAGAAACCTTACACAGGGTCACTATAAGTTGGAACTATCTCTCTCTATCACTTTGTTGTACTGTAGTGGCTTGTGTGCTACTGTGATTCTGGAATCTATACCACAGATATTTTAAATATCAGTAGAGTGACCTATGGTATCTAAAATACCAGTGGACAGGTTTCAGATGAGTGTCCAGATGAAGACAGACTAGTAAGAAGGACAGATGGACTACTTCTGAATATTTAGTCATTGAAAACCTTATGAATAGCAATTGAACATTGTCAGCACCAGATTATTGAATATTACAACATGATGAAGAGCAACAGGATATTGTCAGATACATTTCTGGAAGATGAGCCCCTCAGCTTGGAAGGCACTCAAAATATGACTGGGGAAAAGCAGCCCCCACAAAGTAGAGTTGACCATGAAGATGCGAATAGAGTAAAGTCCTTGGGACATTTATTTGTTGTTGCTTGAATAGAGGATGGAAATACTGAATGGTTTAAAATTAAGACAAGTGTGCAACAGGGTTGTATTCTTCCACCATACTTATTCAACCTGTATGCTGAGCAAATAATCCGAGAATCTGGATTGTATGAATAATACTGAATACCACTATTATTCAAATTTAAGTGCCAACCACTAAATCCAGTGATGATGGAACTGAAGAATACTACTGTATTCTTCAGTCTGAAATAGATCAAACATGCAATCAAGATGTATTGATCATTACTAGCAACTGGAATGCAAAGGTTGGAAACAAACAGAAAGGATCAGTCATGGGAGGATATGACCTTTTTGATAGAAATAATGTGGGAGATTGTATGATAGAATTTAGCAAGCCCAATAACTTCTTCATTGCAAATACCTTTTTAAAACAATATAAAAGACACTGTACACATGGACCTCACCAGACAAAATACAGTGGAAAGAGATAGTGGAAAATCTCCATATTATTAGCCAAAACAAGGCCAGGAGAAGAATGTGGAACAAACCATCAATTGCTCATATGCAAATTCAGACAGAAGCTAAAGAAAACTAAAACAATTCCCAAGAATCAAAAAAGACCTTGAATATATCCCACTTGAATTTAGAAATCATCTGAAGAACAGATATAATGCATCAGACACTAAAGAACAAAGACCAGGAGATTTGTGCAATGGCATCAAGAACATCATACAGGAAGAATGCAAAATGTCATTAAGAAGACAAGAAAGAAGGAAAAGACCAAAACGGATGTAGAAAAGACTCTGAAACTTGCTCTCCAGTATAGAGATGATAAATCTAATAGAAGAAGTAAGGAGGTACCAGGGCTGAAAATAAAATTTCAAAGGTCAGCTTGAGAAGATAAAGTCAAGTATTATAATAAAATATGCAAAGACCTGGAATTAGAAAACCAAAGGGGAAAAACATGCTCAGCATTTTTCAAGCTGAGGGTACTAAATAGAAAATTCAAGACTTGACTTGTGATATTGAAGGATTCTTTGGACAAATTATTGGATGATGCAGACAGCATCAAACGAAGATGGAAGGAATACACACAGTCACTGTACCAAAAAGAAATGGTCAAT
>NW_006408720.1:4501816-4510298 GCF_000296735.1 Chrysochloris asiatica | reverse complement strand
TGAGTTATAGTGTTGAAGGAGAATATTGAAAGTGCCATGGGCTGTCAAAAGAACAAACAGATCTGTGTTTAAGTGCAGCCAAGAGTGCTCCTTGGAGGCCAGGAAGGCCAGACTTTGTCTCTCATGCTTAGGACATATTTTCAGGAGGAACCAGTCACTGGAGAAAGGTATCATGTTTGGTAAGGTGGAGGGACAGAGAAAAAGAGGAAGACCTCCAGAGTAATGGACTTGCAAAGTGGCAGTCTCAATTGGGCTCAAGCGTGGCAGCAGCTGTGAGATTGGCCCAAAATCAGGCAGTGTTTCACTCTGTTGTGCATAAGGTTGCTATGTGTCGATCCCGACTCAATGGTACCTAGCAACAACATAGTGGGAAGCTAATGAATTTTTCCCAGATAATATTTTCTCACATATTTAGCCATTCTTTTTCTCTCCACTGCCTGAAACTTCACATTTTTGCCTGAGGTAAAGGCATGAGAAGTGAAAGGGTTTTTGAAGTCTTGGTGTGACAGTGTGAATTAAGCATGAAACTGGTAACCACCAGTTGGAGGTTCAACTCTCCAGTCACTACTAGGCAACTCTATAGAAGGTCACTAAAAGTTGGAACCAAATCGAGGAACTTAGCAACAACAATGCTAAGTTCAGGATTGTTAACTGCAAGGTCCACAGTTCAAACCCATCAACCACTCCTTGGAAACTTAATATAGGGATGCTGCTATGACTCAGAAACAACTCTATGACATTTAGAAACAATAACAACACAAACAAAAATGTTTGGAGAGACAAGTCTACAACACGTCTGTCATTTGATTGTACTGTGGTGACTTGCATGGTACTGTGATGGTGAAGCTATGCCAACGGTATTTGAAATACCTGCAAGGTCCTCCATGGTGGACAGATTTAAGTGGAGCTTCCAGACTAAGATAGACTAGGAAGAAGGAAAGGTGGACTCCTTCTTCTGAAGGTTAACCACCGAAAAGCTTATGAATAGCAATGGAACATTGTCAATATACTGCCAGAAGATAAGCCCCTCAGTTTGGAAGGCACTCAAAATGCTACTGCGTCCTCAAAGTAAATGTGAAAGGTCCAAGGCCTGACTAGAATATGATTTACCAGATAAATTCATTTGCCTAATATTCTCCATTTGCCATCTTTTATTGAAGTCCTGGCATGGTGCTGTAGGATAACACTGAAGCACTAACCACAGGATTGGTAGTTCAAACCCATTAGCCTCTCCTTGAAAAACCTATAGAGGGTCTCTGACTCAGAACCAATTTGTCTGCACTAAACAATAACAACAATAGATGTGGTAAACACTTAAACAAAACAAAAAATATTAAATTCTTAAACAAAACAAAAAATATTAAATTCATAAATCAGCTTTCATTACCTGATACTATTATTAAAATACATAGAAAAAATAAGAAAATAATTTATAAACTATTATAACCAATGAATGCAATCTGCCTTTTATATGAGTATTGTTAATTCAAAAGTTAAAAAAAATTAAAACTATTCATAGTTGCAGATTTTCCTGTACTTTAATCTTAACTCATGCTTTTTTTATATGAGAGAATGATCTGTTAATTATCCTTATAGTTTATTATATACTACATATTAGATTATGTAAGGAAATTTTATTAAAGGTAATGTACTCCAAGACTATATTTTCAAAATACATAATGATATGAAACTCCCTCATTGATTCCCTGTTGTATTTTTTTTAGAGAGGAGTCCTTAAAACTTGTCCTTTATATTGCTTCTAAATCATATACTTATTTACTAGCCTTTCATATTTTCTTGTAGCTCTCAAATACATAACCTTTGCCAAATATCAAGCTCTGTTAAGCATCTCTCATTGGTAACACTAAACTCCCTTCATAATTGCTTAAGCTGTAATGTAATATCCATATTGTCTTGCTTCCTTGCACCTGCTGGTAATTTCCAAACATTCTAGTGTCAGCTGGTTGAGTTTGCTAGCTGGAAAAGTTTTTCATCTTACTGTGGTTAGTATTTTGCCCATTACTAGGTGTGCTTCTTTTTATGGGCAGGATAATGATATTCATTGGAAACTGTCTGCTAGAGAACTAGACTGCACATTGCAGCAAATCTGCATCACAATGCATTGGCCTCTTTTTACTACTGTGAGATAGGAGTGGAGCTTTAAGGACATTTGCTACGACCTTCACTGTGTAGTTCATGTAGAAAATTGGTCTGGGATCTGATTATTTAGGACATCTCACAAGAATGTTAATCAAGTAATAGTATGCACACTTTGTAACTTATTTAAAAAAAAATCCTTAGAAACTCTCCAGCTTCTATCTTTTATCTTTCTAACAAACATTTCCGTTCTAAAAATTAAATAGAAGAAATGAATCAGATGCACAAAAATCAACTCTGACAGGAACTTATGACTCTATCTAGACATAAGGGAGATAAAGTATTGATTTTAGGAAGAGATAATAAGAAAGAAAGAAAAAAGAAAAAAAAAAGCATTTGATTAACTTCTGATACAGCATAATCACAGGTGAGTAATTTCCAAATAATCATTTTATAGTTTCTTCGGGATTCCACCTAAGCACAATCAGAACTCAATAATTAATTTAATGGATAATATAGTATATGAGTGGCTATAAGGAGACATCAATCAATAGGAGTCCAAACACACTAAAATACAATGGTGTAGAAAAGAGATATGATTTCAAATCCTGTAAAACTTAGAACCAAGTGTGACAAAAAATTAAAAACAACAACAAGAAAACCTAACAATGTATATAAAGTTGAATCGCAAACTGCAAGCTTCAATAAATTTGATGAAGGAAAAACACAGGAATGTGTAGGATCAGCACTGGACTGCAAATTATAAGGTTGGAAGTTCAAAGATACCAGCTGCTTCTTGGGAATCCTGTACAGGGTTTCTGAGTCAGAACAGACTCAACAGCACTTAACAACATAGGAGTGCTCGTGTGGCGCTGTAAGATAAGCCCCTTATCAGAAGATCTGTTTGACCATAAAGTCAGGTTGGCAGCGCAAATTCACCAGCCACATCTCGGAATCTCTATACAGGGTCTCTATGATAAGGAGCACTGGTAGCATAGTGGTTATGAATCGGGCTGCTAATCTCAGGGTCAGCAGTTCTAAACTACCAGCTGTTCCATGGGAGAAAGATGAGGCTTTCTGCTCCTATAAAGATTTACAACCTCAGAAACCTGTACAGGGTTGCTATGAGTTGGAACCGACTCCATAGCATATAACCACCAACATCATGACTAGGAATAAACTCAATGGCACTTAATAGCCAGAAAAGAAGTAAAACTTGGGCTGTGAGCCAAAGAAAAAGAGCAAATCATCCAGGTAAAGAATGATATAATAGTTTTGCAAGGATTTGAGATAAAATAGGTCACAACATATTTGTTAAACCATAAAGAGGTCATTGTAACTAAACCAAACAAAAACAAAACAAACATCCCTATCTAGTTGATTACAATTCTGTATTTTTTGCAATTATATGCAAGTCCCCGCAGAAACTGTTACTAAGGATCTAAAACTCATTAGCATCTCTTTTGAAAAATATTTCCATCTAGTATTTTTTTCCTTCAGTTTTAAAATCTCTCTTTGTATATATATACACACAGACACACATATACAGTGGTGTTCAGTGGTAGAAAATTTGCTTTAGCCAATTTACCTCAGGCAGAGCCAGGAGGGGTTCATCAGTGCATGTTGCTCTGATGTTGAACAGATTACAGGAAGACTCAAGCATAGAAGCAATTGTGAGGATGGCGCAGGACCAGGCATTTCATTTCATTGTACAACAACAAGACAGATGAGGAAGAAAAGTTAAGCAATCGACTTCAAAAAATTAGCCAATATAAAACCTATAAAACACAATGGTCCAATCTCATTTTCACAGCATTGCCCTGAATTTAAGGCTGACTTATAGCAGCCAACAGTAACTATATATATGAAGGGCACTTCAAAGAGTTGATAGAAATTTTCCATTATCCTTTAGTTCCACTTTTCCATGAACTTTTTGAAGTCATATTGTGTGTATGTACACAATAGTTTCACAAAGTAAATTCTTCTCTTTTATTATTTGGTCTTGAAATGCTGACCATTTAAAAAGTTTTTGTTTTTTAAACCTATTTAAATTTTGAAGTCTTTTTGAAAGAGCAAAAATATATAACTACCATAAAAATTGTGCTCTTTAGTTTTATTAGGTTTAATGCATACTTACAAATATCCTTAAAAGAGATCTAAGTATAAATTGTCTATTAAGAACTTTTCTACCAAGTTTTGCAAGTAGTCACAAATTTCCAAAGGAAGTAGAACAGTATTGTCAAGAAAACCAAGAAATACTGGGACTATAGCAGAGACATTCCTTTGAGAACTATGACTTACAAATAGCTATGTCATTGCTGGAGTCCTGGTGTGGTGCTGTGGGATAATGCGCCAGACTGCAAAGCCGTTTGAACTGCAAGATCTGCGGTTCAAGCTTACCAGCTGCTCTTCGGCAACCCTACACAGGGTCGCTATGGGTCGGAATCGACTCGACGGCACTTAACAATAACAATAACAATAAAATGTCAACGCTGATTTAAACACATAGCATTGCATATTGCATTTGCTGTTTTATATATGTGACGCTGTGGAATAAAGCACTAGACCACAATTTCAGTTTGAACTACAGCTAAGTAGTTCAAACTCACCAGCTGCTCTTTGGAAATCCTATACAAGGTCTCTCTATATGAGTTGGAATCAACTCTATGTCACTTAACAACAACAACAACAACAACAACAACAACAACTACACTTACAGAGTCTTTGTGTTGCACTGCTGCTTAATGCACTGGACTGCAAGATTGGTTTCAACTACCAGTGTGGTGATTCAAGCTCAGTGGTCCAATCTCACCAGTCGCTCCTCAGAAACGCTGTACAGGCTACTATGAGTCAGAACCGAATCGACAGCACTTAACAACAACAACAGCAACAACCACACTTACAGAATTTACATGTTGGCTTAAGTGTTGTTATCTATGCTCCCAAATCACTATGTAGATTTGTAAACGACATCCAAAATTAATGCTTGATGTGAGTGTGATTGTATTCAACTTAAAAAAACTGGATGTCTCTCAAAATTTAAGTTAAAAACACCAACATCTAATGATATATCCACAAATCTGATTAAGTTGAATATTACTTTATCAGAATAGCAGAATATCAATTTAAACCTACAGCTGTTCTAACTTCAATGGAAATAAATGTACAGAAGTACACAGGCTCAATCTTATCAATTTGGTGACATACAATTTTAAATGGTATTTTTTTACTGTAACAGAATATGCACCCTCCCAGAATTTGATTTAGTGTATTAACTAACAGTGAAAAAAATTGGGATCTTACTAACTTGCAAGAAGATAGAAAAAGAAAGTAAATTGTGGCGTATATATCATGACAAATGTCTCACAATATAAAGATATAATCAACAGAGAAGTTTTGTGGGTTTGTTTAGGTGTGTATAATACACAGTAATAAGAATGAATAAAAACTACATTCTTGATACAATACGTAAGATTTTAATCAGTTTAGTTTCTTCCTCAGGGAGAAGTAAAAAAATGCAGCTCAAACATTTTTTTATCTCCTACCACAAAATAAAACCACCTAGAAAGTAAGTGACTATATCTTCCCTTAAGCATATATAAATAAATAGATAAATTGCTGATGTTAGTAGCTGCACCAGAGTACCTTAGGAACATTTGAATCAAAGGACTGAATTCCTGTGATGCCTTCATAAATTCAGTGAGCTTTAAACTGGATATAAATATTTATAGATTAAAATGTTTATTCTGATATTCAATAAAAGCAGTTTTTCTATTTTACTCACCAATTTTATCAGCTCATTACTTTGTATTCCATTTTGTTGTGTACATAAATGGCTAATACCCTTAATTTTTATGTGAATACAATTATGTATAAATGAGTATATAAATGTTTGGTGATTGAACTATCTTGACATTTATCATATTTTCCCAAATGATTCCCATTTTTCCCACTACATGTGAATTAGCAAACATCAAAGCTGGCTGTTAAGTGCTATCGAGTCAGTTCCTACTCATAACAACCCTGGCAGTTCAAACCTATGTTGAGGTGGAGTGTCCTATGGTGCCACACCAGGACAAAGCTAGTTAGTATTTATAAAATTCAATATAAGCTAAACAGATTATCTAACTCAAAGTTTTTAAACCTGTTTGTAGCATATCACATAAAATCAAGTAAAGAATAAAGTGTGATTATTTTCTTAAATTTGTTATACTAAGGAATAAAGTTGTTCAATGACTTCTATGGTGCAAACAGAAATGATTTAAAACTATGTCTAAAGGTTAAGCCATATTGGCTAAAATGTTCTAATTGATTATAAAAAAGAACAATTGTCTTGCTAGCTGATCAAATACATTATACTCTGAAATTATCCAATATTTGTTATGATAAACATTATTGTCTTCTTAAATAGTATGCAAAAATATCAAATGCAAAGTCATTTATTTCATTTATCTAGAATTGCTTTATCATAGTGGCATTTTTGCAAATAAGTGTAAAGGTCTAAATGCCATTAACCTACTCCTAAAAATCAGATATCCTACACAAAACACTACCCAGAAACTACTTGTCACAATTTTCTTTGGAAAATATTGTGAAGTATGCAGTGCTGTGGGTTAACGTGTTGGACTGCAAAGTCATTTGAACTGCAAGATCGGCAGTTCAAACTCACCAGCTGCTCCTCAGAAACCCTATAGAGGGCCACCATGGGTTGGAACTGACTCAATGGCACATAACAACAATAATAACATATCAGCTTCAAACCCTTAAATAAGTTATTATACTTGAATAAACCACTGCAAACACATATAAATAATACACTGTACTTTTTTTAAAAAAAAAAAATAATATTTTTCTGTACATTTTAACCACTTCGTCTGAATTAAAAAAAAAAAAAAAAGTGTAGGAAGGGTATCTGACCTCCTTTGATTTCATAAGCAGGAAAGAGACTCCAACTCAACATCAGTCCAAGAATGAATCATGTGAGTCAGAGGTGAGACATGCCTCAACACTCTAACCTCCTTATCAATTCCAACCAATGGTCCTTTCCACAGCACTCTATACTTCTCAGTTGGGATCAATAATTTATTACAGAGGCCACACATAAATCACAGACTATACTCAAGACTATAGTCTTTGTTAAGGGAGTTAATAGGTTACAAAAAATCAGAAATGCTCAACGCAGTTCTTGCTTCAGGAGAGTTTCTTGTCAGACATTCCACTGGCAGCCTTCTCTCTGACCCTTCGTCCCTTGACTTGGCCTCAAGTCTGCTCCAACAATGTTATAGTGCTCTTTTAGCACTGCTGATAAATACATAAGGGCACAGCATTCCTCTATAGATTTCAGCTTGAATGTGCTCTGCTCTAGCTCCCTTGTTCACAAACCTAAATTCCCAGATTGAGAGCCTGGAGTTTTCTGACTCTACAAGTGAGCCTCCTGACCAAGGCCCTCAACTTGATCTGTACGCTGGAAAACCCATTGCTTTGTCTTCTGCTCTGGTTCTTAGTTCTGTTGCTGCTGCTCCTCTGAAACTTGTTTGGTGTAACAAATTTCTGTCTCTGGACTGAAGAATTTCAATGCACAGGGATCTGGGATCCAAAAGTCACACACCACTCCCAGTTCTTTTTACTTGATGGTGGTGAGATCCCATCCTCCTTCTATTTAGATGACTCATTGCCAGCATAATGGAAAAACTTAACAATTGTCATATTTAAGTTTCAAGTATTTATCATGAAAATTAACCCTGTTAAGAGTCACTCACAACTGAATAATCTGTCAACATTATTGCAACTTCTTTCACCAAGAACCACCAGGAAAAGAGAAAATATATTCAATCTTCATTGTTCCACTTAGTCTGATGGGAATATCAGAAATATGGTTAGAAGAATCATATTAAATAACTCATTGGATTAGAGTATGATTGTTAACAAATAATTGATAGTCATGTAATAATGCAATGATACTTTTCTTTGAGTCAACAATGTCAGATAATAATTATGTAAATTAAATAAACTACACAGTTCTAAGAAGTAAAGGAGCTCTGGTAGCGTAGTGGTTATGAATCGGACTGCAAACCGCAAGATCAGCAGTTCGAAACTACCAGCTGTTTCACAGGAGAAAGATAAGGCGTTCTGCACCTGTAAAGATTTACAGCCTCGGAAACTCTGTACAGGGTCGCTATGAGTCGAAACCGACTCCACGGCACATAACAACAACAACAACAACAACACAATTAAAAGGAGTAGGAAGTACTGTGAGAAAATAGACATACTCAGGGAATAAGGAAACTATAAGGTATAGATTCAGTGATCATTTGAAGAACAGATTAAATATATTAAACATTAAAGACTGAAGATGAGAAGAGTTGTGAGATGATATCAAGAACAT
>NW_006408720.1:4470314-4471896 GCF_000296735.1 Chrysochloris asiatica | reverse complement strand
CAGTGTTTTGTTCTGCTGTGCATAAGGTCGCTATGAGTTGGCACCAAATCCATGGCACCTAACAACAAATCAACCCAATGCACTGAGGAGACAAGTTTGTTCTTTTATTGGAAGTATCTTCCATTCCAGTTGGAATTTGAACAATTGCATACTTAAGCAAAACTCTAGTCCATCAAATTGTTGCAATTTATACATGTTCACAACATCAAACATCTTTATCTTCATCTGGTTGAGTTCTGGTCAGATCAGCCCTAGCCATCCAAGCTAGATCAAATGAGTACCAGCTGTAAATTTTAAAATTCACACAGCACCCTGTATTTTCAACAAGCTGGCCTTTCATACTCAACACCACTCACCAGTGCAAGGTCAGTGCGATGTGATAAGGAGTTTACACAACTCCTTAAACTTGAAAACAGCCAGCACTTCCTCTTCTCTCTTTCATATCAAGGACAATGTATGCCAGTAGAACATGTCCAAAGTTTGCCTGTGTCTTCATTGCTGCATTTCCTCCACTTGCACTCAAGAGTAGACCTATTGGATCTTTTGAACTTCAGTCCTAGATGGGAGTTTTCTCTGCTGGGTACAGACTTTCTAAACTTGATGTCTTCAAGGCAAACAGCTTGCTTGAAATTCAAAAAGTCAAATGATTCACTATTTTTACTTCATGAATCTCTTGTTCTCTCAACATTTCTGGGTTGGTCTACAAGTCTTTTCAAATTCAAATGCCTCGTCTGTGAAGGTTCTGGGTGGGACTCTCAAGATTTGAACTACGGACCCATGTGCTTCAAAGGCTTAAACCAAGAAGTCTACTTTTTCTAGACAAATTATAATCCCCATATTAGCAAATCCAGTCAAGTACAGGCTATAGTAGGGCTTACAAGCTCTCTATAACCATAGTTTCCAATATTCATTTCGATCACATATGTAGGTCTAGCTAACAATAATAGGCAATAGAAATCAATACTCAAAAAGCAGTAAAACACATAAACCTTTTTTAAACACTCCAGTTCAACCTTTACTTGTCCACTCTTATACTAACCCATTCATATGCATATGGACATGGACCTCTGGCAGATACTATCTCTAGCATGCTGATTAAACAGTCATCCTGTTTAATCAGCATGGTATCTGCTTTAGTCAACTTCAGAGGCTTCATTTCTCCCTTCAAGCTGGTGAAAACCTTTTCCTTTCAGTTGTCACAGCTTACAAAACCTCATACTTCCATGAGTCTGGAGGTATTGCAATGAATTCCACTCCTAACTACAACTGCTCAAACCAAATGAGTACTATGTTAGACTTCCAATGACACCATAAGGAAGAAAGAGAACCAATCTCAAAATATGCCTGTCATGGAAATATGTATGCTCTTGTAGTTGTGCCTGAAGTACCAGAACATCTACTGTAGGAGACCACAAGTACTGAGATGCTGAGGACCAGTGTCATGGATGAAAATCCAACACTATGGCTGCTCTCAGGCTTGCTAGCCAGGGACCATGAGGGCCCAAGGAAGTAACCTCCGGACGCCCCGGGTTCATTGGCTTTTACGAACTCACTGTTGGGCTAGCTCTGTATAATTTTCTTT
>NW_006408720.1:4467751-4469391 GCF_000296735.1 Chrysochloris asiatica | reverse complement strand
CCAGTGTCACATCCACTCTGGTCTCGGGGTGTCTTCTTGTCTCTCTTGTTGCATCTTTGTGTATACTCTTTATCTGTCTCTGTCACAGCCAGATCTCCCAACTTCGTGAACCAAACTCCCCTGTCGAGGCCGGTTCTAGACAATCTACCTCTTCATAACTTTGTACTGAATACCAAATATCCTCTTAATGAGCTAATAATTTATGAAGGGCCTCGTATGTGGCTTTGTGTACAGCTACACTCCATCAGCCTTGGAGACCACCTGCATCATGTAAGTTAGTTGTGTGACAGCTGGCAGCCTGTCTTCTTTGTTCTGCTACTTTATATCCACCTAGGCAGGACTGGAATGGGAATTGGATTCATCTCACGTTGAACCCTTGAGAGATGCTTGTCTGACCCACCACCATCAGAGACAATAAAGTAGTATGAATCCCCTTTTTTACACCACAAATGGTCTTTTTTTTCAGCTACTGTGAATGAAAAGAGAATCAATGTGAAGCTGAGTGCCTGTATGTAAAGCAATTAGTATATTCCTCAATATTCACCTGGGGCTGAAATGAACACAGAAGCACCTGGGGTGTCCACTACACCTGTGTGGACTGCTGTGGCCACCATGTTGGAAACGTTGACACTGATTTTTGATTGGAGTGTGGTAGGGGAAATGCCTCAGGGTTTCAAGGAGGCTCTGTGATTATTGCATGACTCCTTTGAGCAGAAAGGGCTTAGAGCTGTAGCTGGAGCCATGGGAAAATTGTTTCTCCTGATACTGGGGTAGACTTTGGATTGCTTGCAGAGAACTGAAGTTCAGGTGCAGAAGATGATCTGAAAGTGCAGAAATAATGCTTAATGTGCAATGCTCAGGGGAAGCTAACAAGTCAGTAGGGCTGCAGGTAGAAGAAGCATTATTAAAAAGGGTCTGGGCTGTGATCACCCCTGCACAGTGACCAAGGACAGAATAAGGTAATAGAAGTTGTCAAAGGTGCAATGGAATGCAAAAACATAGATATCCTAGGCATTAGTGAGTTGCAAATGACTGGTGTTGGTGACTTTGAATCTAAAAATCACATGGTTTATTAAGGCGTGAATGACAAATTGAAGAGGAATTGTGTCACATTCATTATCCAAAAGAATATATCAAGATCTGTCTTGAAGTACAATGCTGTCTGTGATAGGATAATATCCATATGGCTATAAAGAAGACAAGTTAATACCACTCTTATTAAAATTTATATACCAATTACTTAAGCCAGTAATGATGAAATTAAATGGAAAATATGAATTAAAGAATTCTATCAACTTATTCAGTCTGAAATTGATGACACATACAATCATTATAAGCAATTTGAATGCAAAGGTTAGAATCAAAGAGGAAGGATCAGTAGTTAGAAAATATGGCTTTAATGATGGAAACAATGCTGGAGATTGCATGATAAAACTTTGCAAGACTAATGACTTCTTTATTACAAATACATTTTGTAGACAACACAAAAGATGACTATATGCATTGACTTCACCAGATGGAATACACAGAAATAAAATTGACTACATCTTTGGAAATGGATGGTGGAGAAGTTCCATATCATCAGCCAAAACAAGGCCAGAGGAAAACTGTAGAACACACCATCAATTGCTTATATGCAA
>NW_006408720.1:4465631-4466936 GCF_000296735.1 Chrysochloris asiatica | reverse complement strand
AAAAGAATATATCAAGATCTGTCTTGAAGTACAATGCTGTCTGTGATAGGATAATATCCATATGGCTATAAAGAAGACAAGTTAATACCACTCTTATTAAAATTTATATACCAATTACTTAAGCCAGTAATGATGAAATTAAATGGAAAATATGAATTAAAGAATTCTATCAACTTATTCAGTCTGAAATTGATGACACATACAATCATTATAAGCAATTTGAATGCAAAGGTTAGAATCAAAGAGGAAGGATCAGTAGTTAGAAAATATGGCTTTAATGATGGAAACAATGCTGGAGATTGCATGATAAAACTTTGCAAGACTAATGACTTCTTTATTACAAATACATTTTGTAGACAACACAAAAGATGACTATATGCATTGACTTCACCAGATGGAATACACAGAAATAAAATTGACTACATCTTTGGAAATGGATGGTGGAGAAGTTCCATATCATCAGCCAAAACAAGGCCAGAGGAAAACTGTAGAACACACCATCAATTGCTTATATGCAATTTCAGACTGAAGTTGAAGAAACTTAAAACAAGTCCACAAGAGCCAAAATATGACCTTGAACATGTCCCACCTGAATTTAGAGATCATCTGAAGAATACATTTGGTGTATTAGACACTAAAGACCGAAGACCAGAAGAGTTGTGGGATGACATCAAGAACATAATACAGAAAGAAAGCAAAAGGTCATTAAAAAGACAAGAAAGATGGCATCCAGATTAGATGTCAGAAAAGACTCAGAAACTTGCTCTTCCTTGCAAATAGAAGAAATGAGGAGGTAAAAAAGCTGAATAGAACATTTCAAAGGTCATCTCAAGAAGACAAACTTAAATATTATAATGAAATGTGAAAAGGTTGGATTTAGAAAACAAAAAGGGAAGAACACACTCAGCATTCCTCAAGCTGAGGAAACGAAAGATAAAATTCAACTCTCAACTTGAAAGATTGAAGGATTCTATGGGCAAAATATTGAATGATGCAGAAAGCATCAAAAGAAGATGAAAGGATTTCCAGTTTTGGTGGTGGCAGAGTCAGAGTCAGGGGTTGAAGCTTTCTCCCCCTAACTTAACCCAAGAAGAGACAGCAATTGTGCTCATATAGCCAAGCTATAAGCATACCGTGTAATACCCCACCATCTGGACAAGAGCCAAAATCAGCTGCTAGGCATTACACGTGTAAAGGGAAGCCTATCTCCAGATCACATCCACCAGGAGACGCTTAGTAAGTTTCACAACAAAGAACATGCATCCAGTTAATCATTAAAAACCCACTAACTGCTGAAAATGTCTA
>NW_006408720.1:4456661-4463671 GCF_000296735.1 Chrysochloris asiatica | reverse complement strand
AAGGTAGACTCTTCACTGAATTGTTTTCAACTTGTCTGGATGGGGTTTATAACAGATGAGGAGGAAAGGATTCCTGTGGGTCAATAGGAAATGATTGCTATCAGGTCTGACAGTGAGTATTGGAAAGGTAAATGTAAACATTTGGTAACAAAAGGATGGGAGTGGCTGATTTTGCAGTGCAGAAGTGGAGATACCTGGAACCATCAAGGGAGAAAAGTGAAGTGTGAGACCCTGTCCAGGGAGGCAGTGACATTAGGGATGGAGGCAGAGTAGATGATGTGGACAGAAGGAGCTACTGGGGACTCTGCAGTCAGGGAGGGTGAGGGGCTTCAGTTTGGTGGCCAGGGGTCAGGTATGTGGGGTATACCCTTTGGATGTTTGATGATGTATGCAGAGGATTGTGATCACTGCAATGAAACAAAGTATGGTAGGATGAATGTAAACATAATGTTCACCCATGTTAACTAACACATAATTCACAATAAAAACTTAAAACAAAAAATGGAACACAGTACCAGAAAGAGATGGTTGTTTGTTTTTCCACTATTTGAAGAGGTAGCATATGATCAAGGGCCAAAGATACTGAAGGAAGAAGTCCAAGGTACACCGAAGGCATTGGCAAAGAACAAGGCTCTGGGAATTGATGGAATACAAGTTGAAATCTTTCAATAAACTGATGCAGCATTGGAGACACTCACTCATCTATGCCCCTGTGTTATTGTTCTGTTTACTGTTGTTGCATTTGGATGCAATGTACTTATCGTATACTTGCACTGAACTTCATAACAAAGAAAATTGTGTAGATTGTGAGGTGGGTATCTTGCAGGGGTGGAATGTTATGGAGGTATGTATGCTCTTGGAGCTATGCTGGAAGTACCAGTGTATATATCTTCCTTTTCATAGCTGTATACTCCTCTTCTAATAACCTTTTAATGATCTACTAGTTTGTCAAAAGATTTGGAAGTAGCCTTGTATACAGCTTTACCCCATCAGCCTTGGGGACCCTTTGCATCATGTAAGCCTTGGGGACCCTTTGCATCATGTAAGTATGTTATGTAACAGTTGGCAGCCTGCCTTCTTTTTTGTATTATCTTTATCTGCCTAGGCAGAACTGGGATGGGGTGCAGGTTCCCCTTGAGGTGGAGGTTTGTCTTACCACCACCACCAGAGACAAGAAAGTAATATAAAGTCCCTTTGTGATACCCTGCATAGTGTTTTTTCTGCATCTCTGAATTCAAAGTGAACCTATCTGGACTTGAGATCTTGCATAATACAGTTCAAGTTAGAGTCCCATGAAGTGGAGTTCAGAGATGCCTCCACCCTATATCAGTGCCATTAAAATTAATAAGATTTGAGTATCAATTTAGAAACTCATCCATGTGATTTTGTTTATCTAGAACCCCACTCTCTTAGTACCACATGTCCTATGCCAGTTTTCTAGAGAAGCAAAGACAGTGAATCATATATATGTATAAAGTCCCAGGTCCCGAGCAGAAGAGAGAGAGAGTCTTTCCCTCATGTCCATTGTATGTGGGGAGGCCACACCCTCAAGGAAACATCATTTCAATTGATTTGCTGGTCATTGCCAGTCATCATAGAGTTAACTATTCCTGCTTTAGGTCTCATCACCGTGAGAATAAGCACATTTCAAGTGCCATACCACTGGAAATTCTGGCCTGGTCAACTTGACACAGAACCTTAACTATCATACGAACTTACAGCAACCTCTTAGGACAAAGTAGAACTGCCCATATGGTTTCCTGGGTTGTAATTGTAACGGGAGCAGATTTCCAGGTGTTTTTTTTTTTTTTCCTATGAAGCAGTTGGTGGTTTCAAACTGCAAACCTCTGGTTTGCAGCCAAGCAAATAACCATCATGACATTACTACTTTCCATAAATATTCAACTATGAACCCTCTTTAAGGCAATTCTGCTCAGTCACTAGGGTTCCAATGAGTCAGAATTGTTTTGGCATCAACTAACAATAAAAACACAAAATGCATTTATTATGGGCTTTTTCCTCACTTGGCTCATCCTTCAGTCTTGATGGACTTTATATTAGATACCCCAGATTTTACACTAATTCATTTCATACTCCATCAGTTTTTTCTAATAAACCTTGCTTTGTTGTTGTTGTTAGGTGCCACTGAGTCGGTACCAACTCATATACATCTTATGCACAGGAAAATGAAACATTGCCGGATCCTGGGACATTCTCACTATTGTTGCCACTCTTGAGCCCAATGATGCTGCCACTGCATCAATGGACCATTGAAGATCCCGAGGGCTTTACTCCCACAGGCTTTACTCCATTCGCTTCATCACAGTCAATTCTACTTTGAGGAGACAGCAGCAACTCCCCAGTCGCATTTTGAGTGCCTTCTAACCTGAGGGGCTCATTTTCCACACTATATCTGACAGTGCTTCTCTGCTATTCATAAGGTTTTTAGTGAATAAATATTCAGAAGTAGTTTGTCACTCCTTTTCCCTAGTCTGTCTTCATCTGGAAGCTCATCTGAAACCTGTCCACCATGGGCAACCCTGCTGATATTTAAAATACTGCTGGCATTAGCTTCCAGAATCACAGCAGCTCACAAGCCACCACAGTCTGACAAACTGACAGACGTGGGGAATAAACCTTAGTTATCTGAAATTACAATGCAATGTAGTTTCTGAGAAATAACAAATACTTAATAAAATAGTTTGCTGATCACTACTAGATATGTAAAGCTAAGTGAGAGTCAGTGTTAATATTAGCAAAATGAGAATGTAATGCAATGTGAGCATAAATCAATCTTATTCTGTTTATTTAGACAAGCAACCATCATTTTTGAATTCACATTTTAAAGACAATTTTTAAAGACATAAACTTTTACACCAGGGAAAATAAGCTTATGATGTCAGAAAGTATACAAATGGATATATGATCACTCAATGAATTTACAAAGTTCAATTCACTGTGAAATTTAGCATAAAGTTACTTCATTTTGAATATCTTTTAAGAGATACTCAGTTCCTGAAGCACTAGAAAAAAAGATTATGTTAATGCAAGTCCATGGACAACTTATTAAGGGAATGAGGTATATGAAAGTTTACACCTGTAAGTGAGCATCTGGTAAATGGATAATACATATTAGGGCATGGGTCAATAATTAAGAATTTTTTTTTTTTTTTTGTCTAAAAGCCTGAAATAGGTAAAAAATTATAAGCAATGTTATTAAATTATTTAAATGATCTTCTAATTTTATATAATCCATCCTTTACTTTAAAGATGACCTACAATTTTCTCTGGTTATATTAGTTTAAAATATGTTTATTAAAAAATTTAATTCAAAACATGACAGAAAACATGACAGAAAAGCTATGTTACAGCTTCATAAATGTATGTATACTTTTGCATATAAAACTGCTAAATTGGGATTTTTGAAACTGGTATTTATTTTATAGCAGTTCCACTTAGAAACAAATGGATCCTTAAAAGTATAGACAATAAATTAGATATGAAATAATTTTTCTTATTAATATATAGGCTAATTTTATTTTTATGATCAATATGTCTTTTTTTTAAGAATGTACCATGATTAATTTAACCAATTTTCTACTGAAAGAAAATATTTTTCTTTTGATCTCTCACTGGTATTTACTGCTCTACTACATTCCTTACTTACTTGCTCAATTACTTTTGTTGTTGGGTGCCGTTGACTCGTTTCCAGTGCATAGTGGCTGTATATTGGGTTTCTGAAGAGTGGCTGGTGAGTTTGAACTACCGGCCTAGCAGTTCAAGCCTACCAATAGCAGTGATTAGCCTTCAGTGCCATAGGAGGACTCCAGGTAAATTTCTGGAAATGGATCGATAGATGAAAAACAATGAACTTCTAAAGTTTTAATGATAAATGAGCCCAAGAGAAGTTTATATTTCTCCTCTGTAATTTATGTTGTGACTCCTACATTGTTATTATTTTTAAAGTTTTTTATTATGAATTGAGTAATAGTTTACTGGGAGAACATAGGTTTTATACACCTTCTATGATATTTCAGTTCATTGTAATGATTACAATTCCCCCCACGCATCATTATTCAACAGTATTTGCTATTTTTCCCTTTTTTTTTTTTTAATGCTTTACTATGAGTTATGTGATAATTTATATGAGAGACAGAACATTTGCTTCACATTGATCCCATCATAAATCATTTCCTTGCCATGGTTACAATCCTCTCCATGCATCATCCACCAACCACAAGGTATACCCCGCAAGCCTGAACCCCGCTTGTCAGCACGCAGCCCCTCTTCCTCTCCAGTCCGAAGTCTCCTCCATCTCTGGCATCACTGCATCTCTGGGTAGGGCTTCCGTTTTCCGCTCTTGCCCCTTGATGGTCCCAGGGACCTCTGCTTGTAGACTGCAAAGTTAATCACTCCCCTCCCTTTGCCACAAAACGTTTACCTCCACATTTCCAATCCCCACAGTCAGTCCCGATAACAACCATTCACCACTGTATGGCAAGAGACCCATCCACATCTCCTTCCATCAGCCCCACTCAGACAGACTGGATACTACTCAGTGGAGATTCTACCTTGCTCCATGCCCTCTGGATCTAGGCTCCCTCTTAAAAGCTTGTAAGCCAGTCACTTCTTGCCTCTGTAGCCGCCCTATTCTGGGTAGCCAATGCCCAAGTTGCCCATCCTGTCCTCTTCGTGTGTGGAGAGGGTGGTAATGATCCTGGCTGTGAAGATTTGTTCCCTCTTTTGAGCTACTGCTTCCATAGGTGTAGGTCAAGTTCATCAAATTGTATCAGATTATTCTATTTTTCCTCTTCTTTCTTCTTCTAGTTGAGCTCTGATCATCTAGTCATTGAAGTCAGGTCAAGTGGGTATTATCTACAAGTGTGGGTGTACTTATGCATGTGCCCTTTCTTCTTATCAGCTGGATGCTTCACTCTCCACTCTAGTCCTCTGTGGCTATGTCACTGACACTGGGTCCCAGAGTCCCTTGGACTTGCCACACTGCTGGCCAACCAAGTTTCTAGCCAGGTTCACAGGAGTCTATTGAACATTGTAGGGCTTAGCTTGCAGCCTCATTGCTGCTTTTCCCTCACTTCCCCTTATCGGTAACAAACGTGGTCACCAATCAAAGCGTGTATTCCCATTGGGTCTTACTCTCAGAAGGTGGTTTGCCCTGAGAGGATCCGACTACTTGCCTTGAAGTCTCCTGGGCGAGCCACTTGTTTCTTCTTGTAGTAATCAGTCGGTCTGCCTGTATTGTTTTGCATTTTTCCTGTCAGTCTTTCTTTCAAGAAGTATCTTCTGTTCTTATGGCCACTCCAGGCTCATCTGTTTGTACTTTCAAGTGGAAATTTCCCCTCAGAAGATTCTGGATGCTGTTCAGGATTCCACCTATGGTTTTGTGTACTGCAGGAAGCCTTCTTTACTGGGAACATTGTAGTCCCATTTTAGGTATTCCAATCAGTTATAGGCAGAAGATGGACTTACAAGCTTTCTATGGTAATATTTCTGGCTATTCATTATTCTCCCCCTCAAGTGTCTATTTTATAATGGTATGCAAGGGAAACTAAGATTCAAAAGACATCCAAGCATCTTAACATTGTTTCCCCCTTTTGTCTATTCGGACCATGTCTCAGTCCCTGTACTCCAGAGCTGTGTTGTTTCAAGGTTGTGCATATATTGTTATTTGCCTCTGTCCCATTTCAGCTTCACATTCATTCTATCCTATTTCTTTCTTTTTTTCATGTTTTATTGTGAATTATATGATAGTTTACATGAGAAAACTTTAGTTTTACATTCATTCCACCGTATATCGTTTCATTCCCATGGTTCCAATCCCCTCCATGCATCATCAACTGACCAAAGGGTATACCCTATAACCCTATAAACCCTATAAACCCGCCTCCTGCACTTCCCCCCCACCCCCATTCTTCAGCACACAGTCCCTCTCCCTCTCTGGATCCAAAGTCTCCAGCTGCTTCATCACTCCACGTCATCGTCTCTGCCTCTATCTCAGGCCTCGCTAATTCTCTGGGTATGGTCCTGCTGTCGGCTCTTCTCTGTTGATGGTCCTAGAGACCTTCGGTCCTAGACTGGAGAGTTAATCACTCCCTTCCTTGCTACAAAACGTCTACCTTTACATTTCCAACCCTCACAATCAGTCTTGATAACAATCATTCACTATTGTATCACAAGTGACCCTTCTGCATTTCATTTCATCAGCTCCACCTAGACAGATTGGATAGTACTCACTGGAGATTCTGCCTTCCCTAGCTCTAGGTTCCCTCTTGAAAGCTTGTAAGCCAGTCACTTCTTGCCTTTGTAGTCCCCCCCACCCTCCCAATTTGGGTATCCAATGTCCAAGTTGCCCGTCTCTGTCTACTGTGTGTGTGGAGGGGGTGGGAATGTTTCTTGCTTTAAGGATTTGTTCCCTCTTTTGGGTTACTGCTTCCATAGGTGTAGGTCAAGTTCATCAAATTGTATCAGGTCACTCTTTTTTTTTTCTTTTTCTTTTTCTTTTTCTTTCTTCTCCTGGTTGAGTTCTGATGATCCAGTCATTGGGGCCAGGTCACGTGGGTACCATCTGCCAGTGTGGTTGTTCTTGTGCATATGCCCTCTCTTCCTATCAGCTGGTAGCTTCACTCTCCACTCTAGTCCTCTGTGACCATGCTGCTGACTCTGGGCCCAGGAGTCCCCAGGTCTCCCCACACTGCTGGCCAACCAGGTCCCCATTTGGGTCCACAGAAGCCCAGCAAACATTGTAGGGCTTAGCTTGCCGCTTCATTGCTGCTTTTACCCCACTTCCCCCTATCGGTGGTGCATGTGGTCACTAATCAGAGAAAGTATTTCCTTTGAGTCTTAGTCTTGGAAGGGGGTTTGCATTGAGGGGACCCGAACACTTGCCTTGATGTTTCCTGGGCAAACAATTTGTTTGTTCTTGTAGTAACAGTCCATCTGCCTCTATTGTTTTGTATTTTTCCTGTAGGTCTTTCTTTCAAGAAGTATCTTCT
>NW_006408720.1:4454200-4456275 GCF_000296735.1 Chrysochloris asiatica | reverse complement strand
CTCCCATCTGCTTTGTTCTTCTGTTTCCCTCTCCCTCCTTGTATATTGCCCCCCTCCCCAGCGCCCAAATTTTCCTGTGTCTAATCCCTACCCTGTGCTCCACCTTCCCCTCCCTCCCCTCACCCACCACCAAATTCCCAGCAATCAACAAAGAATTCCCCCTACCCCCCTTTAGCATGATTTCTTTTTCTTATTCTTTTTCAGTAGTGGTCCTATGCAATATTTCTCTTTTTGTGACTGACTAATTTCACTTAGCATAATGTCCTCAAGGTTCATCCATGTTATGTGGTGGCTTGCCACTTCCTTGCTACATTCTATCTTATTTCATGTCATTGAAATGATTACAATCCCCTCCATTCATCATCAAATAACCAAAGCTTACACACCACAGGCCAACCCCCCATTGGCTGTCAGCAAACAGCCCGTCTCCCTCCTTGAGTCCCGTGTCCCCAGCCACTCCGTCTGTCCACGCCATCATTTCTGTCTCCATGCCTGGCCTCACTGCCTCTCTGGGTAGGGTCACATTTTCCTCTCTTCTTGCTTGATTGTCCCTGGGACCTCGGCCCCTAGGCTGCAAAATCAATCAATCTCCTCCTGGGTTTCTCTACTGCTGCCCAAATTGGAAGTCTCTCTATTTGTTTTTGTTTGCTTGCTTGTTTTTGTTTTGTTTTTGATGTACACAAAACCACTCAGGACTATATAATTAATTAAACAACCAAAAGACACATTCTGCAAGCTTGCCTCCTGGACACAAGCACACAACCTTTCTTTTTCCATGAGTTTAGAGTTCTCAGCTTCTCTACCTCTCCATGTCCTCATCTCTGCCTCTATCTCCGGTGTCACTGCTTTTCTGAATAGGGTCTCACATTCCACTCATGCTCTTCTCCCTAGATGGTCCTATGGTCCTCTGGTCCTGGAGTATAAGATTAATTACTCCCCCCTTTATGTTACCTTTACAGTTGTGACCATCACAATTCATCACAATAACTCTTACTGAATCATAAAAATCTTATCTCTGTCTATTTTCAACTGACCCATCTAGAGAAGATGAAAACTATTCAGTGGGGATTCTACCTACCCACGGACACTCTTACCTAAACTCCCTCTTGAAAACTTTTAAGTCGGTCACGTCATGCTTTTATAGCCCCCCACCAAGTCAGCAGTTTGAAACTACCAACTGTTCCTTGGGAGAAAGATGAGGCATTCTGCACTCGTAAAGATTTACAGCCTCAGAAACCCTGTACAGGGTCGCTATGAGTCAGAACTGACTCCACAGCTCACAGCCACAGCCACCCCCATTTTAGGTAGCCAATGTCTAAGTTGCTTGTCACTATCAACCATGTGTACAGAGGGGACAGGAGTGATCCTTGTTGTGAAGACTTCTTCCTTCTCAGTTGGTATGTTGAGATACTGCATCAATAAGTACATGTCAAGTCCATCAAAATGTAACAATTTACACTTGTTTCCTTCATGAAAATTTTTTTATCTTCCTCTAGTTAAGTTCTGATCGTCAAACCACCAAAGCTAGGTCAAATGGGTACTATCTGTAAATTTGGGCATTCATGTGCTTCATATCAGCTGGATGCTTCACTCTCAGCTCTAACTCTCTGTGGTTTTGTCCTTGTTCATGGGTTCAGAGTACCCAGGTTTCACCATACTTCAGATCAACCAGCCCTTCCTCTTCTCTCTTTCATCTCCAGGTCAATGGGAGTCTATAGAATGTAGTGGAACTCCACCCATATCTTCATTGCTGCCTTTCCCTCACTTCCCCTCAACAGTAGACCAAGATGGTCACCAACCAACTTACATGCCTGCTTGTGTGTTCCTTTTGAGTTTCAGTCTTGGAGAAGGTTTATTCTGAAGGTACTTGATTGCGTGTCTTGATGGCTCTCTGGTGAACAACTTGCTTGTTCTTATAGTAATAATCAGACTGCCATTTGTGTTTTTGATTTTTCTTGTTGGTCTTTCTTTCAAGAAGTATCTCCTGTTCCTTTAGTTGCTCCAGGCTGGTGTGTTTGCTCTTTCTGAGATCCTACCTCAGAAGGTTTTGGATGGGGCTCAGGAATCCACCTAAG
>NW_006408720.1:4452278-4454100 GCF_000296735.1 Chrysochloris asiatica | reverse complement strand
ACCATCACAATTCATCACAATAACTCTTACTGAATCATAAAAATCTTATCTCTGTCTATTTTCAACTGACCCATCTAGAGAAGATGAAAACTATTCAGTGGGGATTCTACCTACCCACGGACACTCTTACCTAAACTCCCTCTTGAAAACTTTTAAGTCGGTCACGTCATGCTTTTATAGCCCCCCACCAAGTCAGCAGTTTGAAACTACCAACTGTTCCTTGGGAGAAAGATGAGGCATTCTGCACTCGTAAAGATTTACAGCCTCAGAAACCCTGTACAGGGTCGCTATGAGTCAGAACTGACTCCACAGCTCACAGCCACAGCCACCCCCATTTTAGGTAGCCAATGTCTAAGTTGCTTGTCACTATCAACCATGTGTACAGAGGGGACAGGAGTGATCCTTGTTGTGAAGACTTCTTCCTTCTCAGTTGGTATGTTGAGATACTGCATCAATAAGTACATGTCAAGTCCATCAAAATGTAACAATTTACACTTGTTTCCTTCATGAAAATTTTTTTATCTTCCTCTAGTTAAGTTCTGATCGTCAAACCACCAAAGCTAGGTCAAATGGGTACTATCTGTAAATTTGGGCATTCATGTGCTTCATATCAGCTGGATGCTTCACTCTCAGCTCTAACTCTCTGTGGTTTTGTCCTTGTTCATGGGTTCAGAGTACCCAGGTTTCACCATACTTCAGATCAACCAGCCCTTCCTCTTCTCTCTTTCATCTCCAGGTCAATGGGAGTCTATAGAATGTAGTGGAACTCCACCCATATCTTCATTGCTGCCTTTCCCTCACTTCCCCTCAACAGTAGACCAAGATGGTCACCAACCAACTTACATGCCTGCTTGTGTGTTCCTTTTGAGTTTCAGTCTTGGAGAAGGTTTATTCTGAAGGTACTTGATTGCGTGTCTTGATGGCTCTCTGGTGAACAACTTGCTTGTTCTTATAGTAATAATCAGACTGCCATTTGTGTTTTTGATTTTTCTTGTTGGTCTTTCTTTCAAGAAGTATCTCCTGTTCCTTTAGTTGCTCCAGGCTGGTGTGTTTGCTCTTTCTGAGATCCTACCTCAGAAGGTTTTGGATGGGGCTCAGGAATCCACCTAAGGTCTTATATACTACAAAGGCTCTATAAGAAGCTTACTTCACTGGGACCTACATTATTTATAATGGAAATTTTGTATATAAATAGTGTATCTTATATTTCACTTATTTTTGTAATGTGTACCTTTTGTTGTTGCTTACAAGTATGGTCAAATATTTTATGTGTCTTTATTTATCTTTTGTATAATATTTTTTTGGTGATTCACCTATTTTATCTCTTGGATGGCTTTGTCTTCCTAATTTCCTTGTCAGAGCTGTCTTTATTAGTATTCTGGTGATTCACTTATTTCATCTTTTGAGTGGTTTTGTCTTTCTTGTCAGAGCTGCTTTTATTAGTATAGAGGAATTCAATTGATTTTTGTATATTGATTTTTTTTATCCTTCAACTTTGCTGAATGTTTCAGTGACTTCGAATAATTTTTTTGCTGAGTCTTTGAGTTTTTTTTTTTTTATGTATCAAATCATGTCATTTGCAAATAGAGAACACTTTACTCCTTCTTTGTCTATTTGGATGCCTTTAATTTTTCTTTCTTGCTTTATAGCTCTGGCTAAGACTTCCAACACAATAGTGAATGGAGTGGTGTATTTTTATTCTTGGTGTTCCAATGTTTCATTAAGAAAATTATTTTATACCACACTAAACAAGGAACCCTTGTGTGGCACTTTAGAATAAGCACTGGACTGCTAACCTCAAGGTCAATGGTTCACACTCACC
>NW_006408720.1:4446425-4451691 GCF_000296735.1 Chrysochloris asiatica | reverse complement strand
TCATAGATGATATGCTAGACAGTTACCTTGTCAGTGTCTTTACTTGTTTCTTTTTGTTGTTTTTTAAGAATAGAAATGCTCATAGGGTTTTCATGGCTTTAATCTTTACAAAACCACGGCTTGGGTAAGGTGCACCTTAGTCCTCCAGCTGACATCTTTGCTTTTCAACACTTTAAAAAGGTTTTGTGCAGCAGATTTGCCTAATGCAGTAACTTGTTTGATTTCTTGACTGCTGCTGCTGCTCATATGCATGTGAAAGCTGGACAGTGAATAAGGAATACCATAGAAGAATTGAAGCTTTTGAGTTATGGTGTTGGAAAAGAATATTGAAAGTGCCATGGGCTGCCAAAAGAACCAACAGATTTGTGTTGGAAAAAGTGCAGGTAGAGTGCTCCTTCGAGGCCAAGATGACCTAACTTTGTCTCTCATACTTTGGACATATTGTCAGGAGGGACCAGTTGCTGGAGAAGGATATCATGTTAAGTAAAGTGGAAGATCAGAGAAAAAGAGGAAGACCCCCAACAAGATGGATTGGCCAAGTGGCAGCATCGATGGACTCAAGCATGGCAACAGTAGTGAGGTTGGCCCAGGATCAGGCAGTGTTTTGTTCTGCTGTGTGTAAGGTCACTAAGAGTCGGTACCAACTCGATGGCACCTAACAACAACAACAATAATCGTTACAAGCTTTTCTCCGAATGGAGATGCTGGGTGGATTCACTTAAAATACCTTACTAAGGGTGAAAAAGTTTTATTCTAAGATATTCTTTGCTAAAGAGATTTTAAAACTCCATACTGAAAGGATTTAATTGTATAATAACATAAATTCTTCTCAAATTAATTAATTTAGACATACTTACACTAATATACAGTGGACTATTTTTAGTGGTAAGCAATATGATTTTATGATTCTATGAAAATAAATGAATCTGATTATTTTAATTTATTTTACAAAATATGTTAAATTTAGTGCAGGGGTTAAATTCAATTATTGGGGGAGCAATATTTTAAAAATATATGAACAGTAGGTATACATGACAATAAGTCATGTCAAGTAATTCAGACTTTAATATAAAAGCCTCCATAGTAAACATAACCATCTATATAGAATTGTACTAATTATAATTAATTAGTATAATTCTTATCTGACTTCTGATACATCACTTAGAACCAAGATTATATCTATTGAGACATTAATTCCTTCTAAGGATAATCTTTTTTTTTAATTTAGGTCTGAAATTATTATCAGAGAAAAATGATCAGACTAGGAGTCAAAGGACTAGAAATGTTAAGTGGCTTTCTCAAGGGCATAACACTATTAAAGTGCTCTACAGAGAGTAGAAACCAATCCCCTAAATCCAGGTGCAATTTCTACTGCACTTCCCAGGTCCTTTCAACTTGATCTTTTATATTATTTCTTCCACTAGTTTTACTGCAGCCATGCTGAGAATAACTTTTTTTTTTTTTTTTCCTTTCCTCACCCAGATAATTCAGATATAGTTGGGCAAAGAAGGGGAGAAATATGTGTGATTAAATGCCTCAGGTACTATGATAGTGCTATTATAATTTCTAGCTAGATATTAAAACATTTCCAAGTGAAAAATAGAACTTTGGGAACTCAAAGGTGAATCTTGAAGAATCCTGATGAATTCTCTTGAGGAATATATTAAAGAGATATCTGACTACATTTATATATCAGCACCTTGATTTCTTTTAAAATGCGTTCTATGTTCAAGAGGTTCAGTTTTTATCAATTATAATGACTAATTATAAGAAAACAACTGAATAAATGTTAGTATACATATAGTTCTGAGAATACTGCACATTTAAAAATTTTTGAAAAAATTATTTATCATGCAGGAAGATATTTATTATGAAAACCTTAGGTAAGATAATTTATGAACAAAATTTTGAAGAATTCCATTATCTTTTCATTTCATTTTCCAAAAATTTTTCAAAGCTTTCTCATATAAAATTATCTAATTTTTTTAAAAAAAAAATGTGCACATTTAGGGGCAGATCCAGAAACATACAAGAAAGCATCAACTTTGGTAATGTCTATGTATTTTTTAGAACCATTTAAAAATATTTTTTGAGGTCTAAAATAATCATAAATGTTGTTAGGATACCTTGAAACTGCTTGAACTTATATCGAACTTAAGCATAATAAACAAAACACTGCTTGGTCTTGCACCATCCTCATAATTGTTGTGACTCTTGAGCCCATTGCTGCTGACACTGTTTCAATCCATCTCATTGAGCGTCTTCCTCTTTTTCATTGACTGCCCACTTTACCAAGCAAGATGTCCTTCTCCAGTAACTGACTGCTCCGGATAACATTACTGAAGTATGAGAGACAAAATCTCACCATCCTGACTACTAAGGAGCATTCTGGTTACACTTCATTTTAAAAAGGATATATAGAAACTATTTTCAGTTGTGTTAAAGCCTAGATTAGTACCTCGATGTTAGTTGACTCTACCCCATAATGACCCTGTGTAGGATTTCTAAATAATGGCTTGTGGGTTTGAACTGTCAGTCCATTGCTTATCCTATAGCTGGACACTAGGATTCTGGTGTAAACTAACCCTATATGCTATAGCATTTTCTTGACTGTGACATTTTCGAAGTAGATCACCAGTCCTTTCTTCCAAGCCTTCATAGTGGTTTATAATTGAGTACTGTTTTCAAGTTTTGAACATGCTTGTATACAAGATATTCTAGAATTGAGTCAGAAGTCATCTTTTTTTTTTTTACAAATGGCACTTCCATTGATCTAGGCACATGACCGAATTCTTACTTAAACAATTAAAAGGATTGTTGTTGTTAAGTGCTGTTAAGTCAGTTCCAACCCACAGCGACCCTGTATAGGGTTTCCAAGGAGCAACTGGTGAGCTTGAACCACCAACCTTGTAGTTCAAACGGCTTTGCAGTCTGGCGTATTAACCCACAACCCCACACCAGGACTCCTTTATAGGAAAAATAAATTCAATTTTCTAGGTTATTGAACTGTATGCTGTTAAAATTTTCTGTTCAGTTATTTTACTTCCTCGTTTCTACCATTCACTTTAGCATCTCTGTGCTGGAGAACAAGTTTCCGAGTCTCTTCTGACATCCATTTTGGTCTTTTCTTTCTTTCCTGTCTTTTTATTATTATTATTAAGTTTTTATTGTGAATTGAGAGATAGTTTACATGGGAGAACATGGGTCTTACACACATTGTTTCATTGCTATGATTACAATGTCTTCCATGCATCATCATTCAACAATATTTGCTTCTATCCCTTCTGGTGTGTTTTTGTTGTTGTTATTGTTGTTATTGTTGGAATGTACACAAAAACACTCAACAATATATAATCATTTAAACAATATATAATCATTTAAACAAACAAAGAGCACATTCTGCAAGCCTGCCTCCTGGCCACCAGCACTCAGTGGTTAGGGTTCCACATTCTGCTCACACTCTTCTCCCTTGATGGTCATAGGGTCCTCTGTTCCTAAAGTGTAAGATTAACTACTCCCTGCTTTATGTTACAAAACCTCTACCTTTACAATGTGGCAGTCGCAATTAGTCATGATAACAATTGCTCACTTTTTAATCATAAGAATCTTACCCATCTCATTCATCAGACCCATCTAGACAAGATGAAAGCTATTCAGTGGTGATTCTACCTTCTCATGCACACTCTGAACATAAACTCCCTTTTGAAAACTTGTAAGTCTGTCACTTCATGCCTTTATAGCTCCCCACCACCACCATTTTAGGTAGCCACTGTCTAAATTGCCCATCCCTATCAACCCTGTATACAAAGGGGATAGGACTGATACTTGATGTGAAGATTCCTTCCCTCTCAGTTGGTATTTTGAGCTACTACATCCATATGTATAGGTCAAGTTCTAGTTGAGTTCTGGTGTGGCGCTGTGGATTAATGCGCCATGCTGCAAAGTCATTTGAACTGTAAGGGTGGCGGTTCAAACTCACTAGCTGCTCCTTGGAAACCCTATACAGGGTCGGTATGGGTTGGAATCAATTTGAAGGCACTTAGCAACAATCTAAATTCATCCTTTTTGTATGGATATCTCTGTATTTCCAGTTGTACATCTGCATTTCCTACCATAGCCTTCAATATGTTCACCATACAATTCTTATCTTCTGTTTTGTGATTCTTTTTTCAATATCTTCACAAATTCCTTCACACTTTCTTCTTCTCTTTGAGTGTGAACTTGACTTATATTTAGTAAAAACTATTGAAATAAAAGTGTATCCTTCTGTGGCTAAGTCATGATTAAGTGCCTTTCTTTCTCTCTCAGTGACATGAATGACTCAATCTGTGGGAAGCCAGGTCCTATATCATGAGTTCACCTAACTGCCCTTATGGAGAGGCTTACATGATGGTGAAATGGAATCTCTGACAAACAGCTAGCAAAGAACAGAGATTCCGTGCCAATAACCATGTGAGAACTTTAGTCAGAGAATTCAAATTTTCCAGTCAAGCATTCAAATGACTGCAACCCTGGTTAATATCTTAACTGTAAATAGATGAGATACTATTAGCTATAATCAATCCACTAAGCAGCTTTGGAATTCCTAACATACAGGTATAGAAAAATACTAGATAAATATTGTATGTTTTAAACTACTGCTACTATATATTTGAGGTAATAGTGTCCTTGGATTGCCAAGGAGATTCATTTCTAAGTGTGTATTTAAGCTGAATTTGTAGATAATAGTACACATAATAGTTGCATGTAGTTTTATTTTAGTCTTTCACGGAAAAATATATGCTGGTTGTGCAGTGGTTGAAGCATTTGGCTGCCAACCATATGGTTGGTTGTTCAAAACCACCAGCTGTTCTGCAGGAGAAAGATGTGACAGTATGTTTGTGTAAAGATTGCAACCTTGGAAACCCTATGGGGTAATTTAACGCTGTCTGATAGAGTTGCTAGGAGTAGAAATCCATTCAACTTCAGTGGGTTTTTTAGTTCAATAAAAGACTAATAAACCTTTTCAATGACTTAAAAGTTGTATATGAAGCAAGTGAAAACAATTGTTAGGTACTGTCAAGTCAGTTCCTACTCATAACCACCTTATGAACAACAGAAATAAACATTGCCCTGCCCAGTGTCAAAGTCACAGTGCTTGTTACTACCACTGTGCTAATCCATATGTTGGGAGTCTCCCTCTTTCTCACTGACCCTCTGCTTTACCAAGCATGATGTCCTCCAGGGAAGGTCCTTTCTGATAGTATGTCTGAAGTTTGAAAGATGA
>NW_006408720.1:4444107-4444925 GCF_000296735.1 Chrysochloris asiatica | reverse complement strand
CCAAAGCAATATGTTACTTTGATTTCTTGACTGTTGTTTCCCTGAGCATTGATTGTGGATTCAAGAAAAATGAAATCCTTGACAAATTTAATCTTTGCTCTGTTAATCATGATGTTTCTATTGGTTCGATTGTGAGGATTTTGGTTTTCTTTGCATTGAGTTGTAATCCATACTGAAGGCTTCATTCTTTGATCTTCATCAACATTTGCTTCAAGTTTTCTTCACTTTCAGCAGTGTTATGTCATCTGCATATTGCAGTTTGTTAATGAACTTTCCTCCAATCTTAATGTTACATTCCTCTTCATATATTACAATTTCTCAGTTTATTTTCTCAGCAGAAAGATTGAATATGTATGCCAACACACGCCTTCCCTGATTTTCAACCACTCAGTAATCCCTTGTTCAGCTTGAATGACTGCCTCTTACTTTATGTAAATGTTACTCATGAGCACAATTAAGTATTTTGAAATTCTCATTATTTGTAATGTTATTCATAGTTTGTTTTGATCCACAAAGTTGAATGCCTTTATATAGCTAATATAACACAATTAACATCTTTCTAGCATTTTCTGCTTTTAGTTAGGATACATCTGAAGTGAGCAATGATATCCCTTCATTCATGTCTTCTCCAAATGAGGTATGAGTTTCTGACAGCTTCCTGTTGATGTACTGCTACAACCATTTTTGAATGGTGTTCAGTAAAATTTTATTCCATGTGATATTAATAATATTGTTTGATGCTTTCCACATTTCATTGGACTACCTTTTTATGGAATGGACACAAATATGGATCTCTTCCAGTGAGCTGTCCAGGTAGC
>NW_006408720.1:4440725-4443067 GCF_000296735.1 Chrysochloris asiatica | reverse complement strand
CAATAATTATCAATCCAGTTTAATTTAAATTTTGATCCATTTCAGAAGGCAGTTGGTAGTGGTTGTTCAAGTGGGTTCTGATGCACCAAACCTATATTGGGTTTCCGAGTTTGTAAATCCTTATTTGAACAGAAAACCTCATTTTTCTCCTAAGAAGTGACTGGTAGATTTGAAATGCTGACCTTAAGTTTAGAAGTCCAGTTTTAATACACCACATTACCAGGGCTCCTTGAAGAAGTAATTAAATTCTTCAATTTCATCATCACTGGCTTTAGTAATGGGTGCCTAAATTTGAATAATAGATATTTTAACTGGTGTATGGATATTATCCTACCACAGACAGCATTGAACTTTCAAGACAAATTTTGAAATTTTTTTTTGATGATGAATGAGAGAGACACTATTCCTCTTCAATTTCTCATCCCTGACACAGTAAATCACATGATTGTTAGATTTGAAATGGCTAAAACTAGTATATTTCAAGTCACTAATGCCTAGGATGGAGTCCTGTTGGGGTGCTGTGGGTTAATGTGTCAGACTGCAAAGCTGTTTGAACTGCAAGGTATGTGGTTCAAGTTCACCAGCTGCTCCTTGGAAACCCTATACAGTGTCACTATGGGTTGGGACCGACTCGACAGCACTTGACAACAACAAAAATGCCTAGGATATTAATCCTTATGCATATCATTTCACTTTTGATGACTTCTAATTATACTACATCCGTATTTCATACAATCCATGTTCTGATTATTAATGGATGTTTGCAGCTATTTCTTCTCATTTTAGGTTGTACCCCCTCATCAAATGAAGGTCCCAAAATCTTTGCTCCATTCATGTTAATAAGATCAACTTTACTTTGAGGAGACCATTTTTACAAAGTTGTATTTTGAGTGCCTTCCAATCTGAGGGAATCATTTTCTAGCATGGTATCAGACCATGTTCCATTGGTATTCATAAAGTTTTCATTGGCTAAATCATCAGAAGTGGATTGCCTCTCCTTCTTCCTAGTCTGTCTTTTTCTGGAAACTCCACTGAAACCTGTCCACCATGGATGACTCTGATGGTATTTGAAATACTGGTATTATAGCTTCCAGCATCACAACAACATGTGAGCCATCACATTATGACAAACTAAAAAACATGTGGGGATTAACTGATGTTGTTGTAAGTACCATCTAGTAGGTTCCTGTGTAGCTTTTCCAATGACAGATCATGAGTTGGCATTGCCAATCTTGTAGTTAGCTATCCAGTTCCCATCCTACAATGCCACATCAGGACTCCATGGGAAATAACAGTTCATGGCAAAGTTAAAAAATTAATTCAGCTGTATTATGTAATGGAAAGAAATAATAGAAATAGAATATTAGAAAAGTTGTATCAGGTGATTCCTAATCAGCCATACCCTAACATATCCTCTGAGATTTCTTATAGAATTGATGAGGATCATTGGCAGTATCACTCAAACACTGCTAGTGACTGTTATTTGTAGTATTAGGATGCAGATAAGAAATTTCTCACTAAAAGAGGTGTTCTCCTTCCATTGTAAATTGTATTTTCTTTTAGCAGATATCAAACTATTGCAGTTGCCTGACTGAGACAATTCAGGAGAAATAAAATATCAATAGAAACTGTCCATAGGTTAGGGGCTGTAAAGCCTAATTCAGGCCAGTACAGTAGCAAGTTATGGTCCCTCACACTTTTGTTTGATGTGAACCATAACAGAATGCTCTTTGTGAGAAGTATATTCTATATGTTCTTGAGGAAGGACATTCCTGCTAGTTGTTATGTAAAAACTCTGGCATGTGAATAAATATATTCTAGGGCTCAGTTTGTCTCTAGCTCAATAAGTTGGGACTCTAATTCAATTTAATGGTTAATCTTCAATTTCTGAGTATGAAAGTAGAACAGATATTTGCAGCACGAAGAATCTACCATTTATTGGTTTCCTAATCCTTGGCATACATTTTTTGGTATAAAAGTTAACTTGATTCACTTAAAGATTTTTTTTTTCATATCAAAATAGTAAGAACAACTAGTTTCATATACTGGGAGGAAGTCATAATGTTAGATTTAAAAACTGTTATTCCCCACATACAACTTTGCTTGCTAAAAGTGAAAAGAACTTAAAATACTTACTGATGCAGATCAAAGACCACAGCCTTTGGTATGGATTACATCTCAATTTACAGAAAACAAATATCCTCACCACTGGACCAATAAACAACATTCTTATCAATGGAGAAAAGATTGAAGTTGTCAAGGACTTCATTCTTCTTGGGTCAACCATCAACACTCATGGAAACATCAGTCAAGAAATCAAGCAATGTATTGCATTGGCAAAT
>NW_006408720.1:4439084-4440323 GCF_000296735.1 Chrysochloris asiatica | reverse complement strand
ATGGATTGGTAACGTGAGCTCAAGTGTGGCAACAATTGTGAGGTTGGTCCAGGACCAGGCAGTGTTTCATTCTGTTGTGCACAGGGTCATTCTGAATTGGTACCAACTTAATGGCACTTAACAACAACAATGCCCCACAGAGTCAAGGTCTGGTGCTGTAGGATACTCATTGGACTGTTAGCCACAAGGTCAACAGTTCAAATCCACAAGCTACTCCTTGGAAACCCTACACAGGTTTACTATGAGTTGGAACTGACTTCACAGTAGTTAACAATAACAAAATGATAATAATGCCATTATTTAGCTGATCTGTTTGTCTCTGATGAAGATTGGTGCATCTTAAAAAGTAAAGGTTGATTATCATAATCTTAATGAAGTACTGCTTCAAATTGAAAATTCTGTCAAATGTGATAACTTTATTGAAGCATAGAACACATGCTCTAACTCCTAACATGCAGCTTTAGATCTGCAATCACTGAGCATTAAACAAAATAAGCAGCTTGTTTTTATCCTGGAAAGAATAGCAATGCACACTCTCTATCCTGCCTTGGGACTATAACAATTCTCTATATGTGTGTCATTATTCTATCTAGAGATACTGATTTTTACCATTTCACTACATAGAGAATGCACCAAATCAGAGTTGATGATGGACAGTAATATATTGTACCATAAGTTAGTGGTAGAGAAAAGTATTCTCTTTAAGCAGGTCCTAAAGGAACATACATCCCCAGAGTTCCTGATATTAACTGATCACTTTACTTCTATCATTTCACATCTGGGATCTTATGAAGAAATTGCTTACAAACAGTTGACTGAGCAGTAATAAAATAGATAATAGTTTTAAGTGACTCTGCACAGTATGCCAGCAGCAACTAGAAAGGACAGTTGGTAAACCTCAGCTCCATTTAGGGGTGACTTTATGAGAAACGCATTGAATTTATTTGGATTTCATGAACTACTTTCCTTGGAAGAATCAAGCACCTAAATTACTATAAACACCTAGGCCTGTTTCTTCCAGTGATTTTTTTCTAAAAATATGATGTGTCAAGCTTATTTTCAAAAAGTATAGATGATGTATTGAGGAGACCTTGTGTAGTGCTGTAGGATAAGCACTGGACTCCTAGCTGTAAGGTTGATGATTCAAATCCAACAGCTGCTACTTGGAAACCCTATACAGGGTAACTACATGCCTCAATTAGAAATGACTTGCTGGCACTTAACAGCAACAATATTGAG
>NW_006408720.1:4436151-4437459 GCF_000296735.1 Chrysochloris asiatica | reverse complement strand
CTTGCCTATTATTGTAAAATAGACACTTGAGGGGGAGACAAAGGAATAGCCAGAAAAATCACTACAGAAAACTTGTAAGTCCGTCTTTAGCCTTTAACTGATTGGAATACCTAAAATGGGGCTAGAACTTGCCCAAGGAAAGAGGCTTTCTGTGAAGCCATTGCATTGCATAAGACCATAGGTAGAATCCTGATCCCCATCCAGAATCTTCTGAGGTGAGAAATTTTGACTTGAAAAGGCAAGCAGACCAACCTGGAGCAGCTAGAGGAACAGAAGATACTTCTTGAAAGAAAGACCACCAAGAAAAATAAAAAAATAATGGCAGACTGATTGACTACTACAAGAATAAGCAAGTTGTTCACCAGGGAGCCATCAAAGCAAACAATCAAGTCCCCTCAGTACCATCCCCTTTCCAAGAATGAAACTCAGATTGAATACATGAACAGGCATGTAATCTTGCTGTTGGTCTACCAATAAGGGGAAGTTGGGGAAAAACAGCAATGAAGCTGTGAGCTAAGTCCAACCACATTCAATAGACTCCTGTCAGCTTGGATCGCAACCTGGGTGTCCAACAGTATAGTGAGACCTGGGCACTAATGAGTCTATGGACAGGGATATAGTCACAGAGCCCTAGAGCAGAGAATCAAGTGTCCAGCTGATGTGAAGTGAGGGGAGATGCACAAGAACGCCCATACTTGAAGATAGTACCCATTTGACCTAGCTTCAGTGGCTGGATGATTAGAACTTGATTAGAGGAAGACAGAAGAGGAAACAGGGTGTAATCAGCTACAGTACTATGAGCTTGACATATACTAATGGATGTAGTAGCTTAAAAGAGGGAATGAATCTTTATAGCATGGATCATTCTCTCTTCCTCTGTACACAGGGTTGACAGGGATGGTCAACTTAAACATTGGCTACCCCAAACGGGAAGTGGGAACAACAAAGGCATGAAGTGACTGGCTTAAAAGTTCTCAAAAGGGAACTTAGTTTCAGAGGGTGCAGGGGAAGGTAGAATCTCCACTGAGTGATTTCTAACCTGTCTAGGTAGAGTTGGTGAAAGGAGATGGGGATAAGACTCTTGTGGTTCAATAGTGAGTAATTGCTACCAGGACTGATTGTGAATGGTGCAAATGTAAAGGTAGATGTTTTGTAACAAAAGGAAGGGAGTGGTTGATCTTGCAGCCCAGGAGTGGAGGAACCTGGGACCATCAAGGGAGAAGAGCAGAGTACGGGACCCTATCCAGAGAAGCAGCAACACCAGAGATAGAGGCAGATACAATGACATGGAGAGGCAGAGTGGCTGGG
>NW_006408720.1:4434324-4435496 GCF_000296735.1 Chrysochloris asiatica | reverse complement strand
CCGAGGGTGTAAATCTTTACGGGAGTAGAAAGCCTCATCTTTCTCCCGCAGAGCAGCTGGTAGTTTCGAACCGCTGACCTTAAAGTTCGCAGCCCAATTCGTAACCACTACGCTACCAGAGCTCCTCCAACTTAAAGATTAGCAGAGAAAAACTGTTTCTAAAAAGAAATTTTAAATAGGAAAATGAAAACATTAATTCATTATTTCAATTTTAATACCATTTATTCTTACTCATTATTGAAAATAATTTTAATAGTATTATACCAGTTAACTTTGTTTCAACCCTTAATATGAAAGAAAAGTTTTGTTCTTATTAAATTTTTGTTCTTAAGGCATGTAGCATATTATTTATTATAAGGCACCTCAAAGTCTTTAGTGACATACAAGAAATAGTACAAATACATGTTGTTTATTTCTGGCTTCTCTGTTATGTTCTTCTAGAAGCAAAAAAAAAAAAATGTTTCAAATCACTTTGTTTTTCAGAATTCATTCACCTAATTTCATATATCACATGTGAGAGGCTAGATACTTCTAACCTCATGAAGGAAAATTCTCTAACAGGTTATGCAGGGCTTAAAAGAAAGGCAATCTATTTGTGTCCTATATGAATGATGTTTTATTTATTTCACACAATTTTGCCCCTACACTTGGAACCTGTGGCAGCACCATAGAATAAGCACTCTACCTCAAGGTTGATTTGGACCACAAGGTCAGTGATTCAAACTCACCAAGTGCTCCTTGGAAACCCTGTGTGAGGTTGCTCAGTATGAGTCATTAACAACAATAAGCTGCAAAACTAAACAAAGGTTTCAATCACTGACATGCATACTAAAAGCCACATATTCAAATTCTGCATTTAATCAAGATATACCTCAGTTTAAACAAAAAATAAAGGAAAATGTGAGAGATATGAGTTTGGTATATTTTTTAAGAAAATAAGCTTTAGAAATGTTGTTGCTAAGTGCCATCGAGTAGAGTCTGACTCATAGAGACATTGTATAGGATTTCCTAGGAGTGGCTGGTGAATTTGAACTACTGGCCTTATGATTCCAATAGAAATGTTGTTAGGTGCCACCAAGTGGGTTTTGACTTATAGAGACCCTATACACTATCCTTACAATTGTTATGTTTGAGCCCACTGCTGGTGCCACTGTGTCAATCCATCTTGTTGA
>NW_006408720.1:4432390-4433367 GCF_000296735.1 Chrysochloris asiatica | reverse complement strand
ATCATTATTGTATTTGTAACTCTCTGATTGTATTCATTATATATCTTTGCTGTTGTCATATAGTGCAGTGAAGTCAGTTCAAACTCATAATGAACCTGTATAGGCTTTCAGAAGAGAAGCTGAAGGGTTTCAACCATTGACCTTGTGGTTAGCAATCCAGTGCTTATGTTACAGTGCCACACCAGGACTCCTTCATTATGTATACAGATGTGATATTACCATTACAGCGATCTATAACTAGTTAGTGGAGGCCAGATAAAACCAAGGAAAATAAAGTCCATGAACTTTTACTATACTATAAAACACATCCCCTTTTCCAGTTTTCTGTTTCAAATTTATTCCTCTTACAACATCTCATAAATCAAAACCATATTAATCTTTAAAAATAGCATTTTTGTCACTTAATTTCTTATTTTCAAGAATTTCCAGTGACTCTTATTACCTTTCATACTGAAACACTTTTATCACTACATCAATAAATCTACCTGCTATTGAATACTCCTAGGCACCAAGACCTATTCCATTTTATATCCTATTGGGAATTCTGACCCCATTACCTATACAGAGCAAGCCTACACAAGTTTTCTAATGGGCACACATTTACAGTCATGTTTCTATGATCTTCCTGTTTTCCATAGAGTTAAAAGCTTATATGTTTTATTTTCCAGGTGCCTTTTCAGCTAGAAATGCCATGTGACATAATTATCTATCTATCTATCTATCTATCTATCTATCTATCTATCTATCTACATACATACTACACACACACACATATTTATTTGCTAATGTTGTTGGTATTAATTGTCATCTAGTTACACCCTCGGAAACCCTGTACAGGGTCGCTATGGGTCGGAACCAACTCGACGGCACTTAACAACAACAGCAACAACAGTCAGTTCTGAATCATAGCAACCTTGTTAGGGTTTCCTAGGAGTGACTGGTGGGTTTGAACCACTGACCTTGAGGTTAGCTGTCCA
>NW_006408720.1:4416873-4422355 GCF_000296735.1 Chrysochloris asiatica | reverse complement strand
GGTCCTGGAGGAGAATATTGAAAGTGCCATGGGCTGCCAAAACAACTAATAGATCCATTTTGGAAGAAGTACAGCCAGAGTGCTCCTTGGAAGCCAAGATGGCCAAACTTCATCTTTCATACTTCAGACATATTTTCAGGAGGGACCAGTCGCTGGAGAAGGATATCATGTCTGGTAAGGTGGAGGGTCAGAGAAAAAGAGGACGATCCCTAACAAGAAAGATTAGCCAAGTGGCAGCATCGATGGACTCAAGTGTGGCAACTGTGGTGAGGTTGGCCCACGGTTGGGCAATGTTTTGTTCTGCTGTGCATAAGGTCACTAGGGGGTTGGTACTGACTCGATTGCACCTAACATCAACAACAACAAGTTGTCCTTTGAAATCATCTGTTCAGCTATCTGGCCAACTGATTGGAAAACATCCATATTTGTACCTATTCCAAAGAGAGGTGACCCAATGGAATGCTTCCATTTGCTTTATCTCTTTTAGGCTGGAGAGCAAGATTAAGAGTCTAATATCCATTTTGGTCTTTTTCTTCTTTCTTGTCTTTTTAATGACCATTTGCTTTCTTCCTGTATGATGTTTTTGATGTTATTCCACAACTCTTTTGGTTTTGGTCATTATTGTCAAATCATCAAATCTGTTCTTGAGATGATCTCTAAATTTCTGTGGGATATGTTCAAGGTCTAAGTTTGGCTCTTGTAGATTTATTTATTTTTAATTTTCTTTAGCTCAAACTGAGTTGCATATGAGCAATTGATAGTCTGGTCTACTGTCTTCCCCTGGTTTTGTTATAGCTGATGATATGGAGTTTTCCACAATCTCTTTCAACAGATGTAGTCTATTTTATTTCTGTGTATTCCATCTGGTAAGAGCCATGTATATAGTCATCTTTTATGTTATATAAAAAAATATATTTATACTGAATAAGTTATTGGTCTTACAAAATTGTGTATTACATTAAAATGGAGCTCTGGTGGCTTAGTGGTTACAAATCGGCCTGCACACCACAAGGTCAGCACTTCAAAACTACCAGCTGTTCCATGGGAGAAAGATGAGGCTTTCTGCTCCCATAAAGATTTACAGCCTTGGAAACCCTGTACAGGGTTGCTATAAACCAGAACTGACTCCACAGCACATACCAACAATAACAACAACATTAAGAAAAATAAAGCAGGGTAATGGTAAGGGAATTTTCAGCTACATTATGATGACCTTTCTAATATTATCCAAATCTTAGGAATTGAAGGAAAAAAAAATATGCAGCTAATGGAGTAACATTCAAGGAAAAGGAAACAGTAAATTTAAAGGCTTTGTTTACTTAATAAATTTCAAGAAGGCCTAAAAACTGGCATAAAGTTAATAATAAGAAAGTAGTACAATAACACAACCCACCTGAATGTAAAGCCCATCAGAAAAACAGATTTGATGCACTAGACACTAAAGATTGAAGACCAGCAGGGTTGTGGAGTGACATCAAGACCATTATACAAGAACATAAAAGCAAAAGAACATTAAGAAGACAAGAAAGAAGGAAAGGACCAAAATGGATGTGAGAAGAGACTCTGAAACTTGTTCTTCAGCATAGAGATACTAAAGAAAATGGAAGAAATGGGGAGGTAAAAGAGCTAAATAGAAAAGTTCAAAGGTCAGCTTAAGAAGACAAAGTCAAATATTATAATAAAATGTGCAAAGACATAGATTTAGAAAACCAAAAGAGAATACTCTCAGCATTTCTCAAGCTGAATGAATTGAAGGAAAAAATCAAGCCTTGATTTACAATGTTGAAGGATTCTATGGGCTAAATATTGAATCATGCAGAAAGGACCAAAACAAAATGGATGGACTACCGAGTCACTGTACCAAAATGTCGAAATTCAACTATTTCCAAAGGTAGCATATGATCAAGAGCCCATGATACAGAAGAAAGAAATTTAAGGTGCATTGAAAGCATTGGCAAAGAACAAAACTCCAGGAACTTATGGAATACAAATTGAAATTTTTCAACAAGCTAATGCAGCACTGGAGGCACTCTCTTGTCTATGCCAAGAAATTTGGAAGAAAACTACCTGGCCAACTGACTGGAACAAATTCATATTTGTGCCCATTCCGAAGAGAGATGACCAAAGAGAATATGGAACTCATAGGACAATATCATTAATATCTCATGCAAGTAAATTTTTCTAACAATATTCCAAAAATGGATGAAAACATACATTGATGGAGAATCGCTAGAGATCAGGCTTGATTCAGAAGAAGTCATGGCAAGAGGGATATCATTGGATCTTGGTTGAAAGAAGAGAATATCAGAAAGATGTTTACCTGTGCTTTATTGACTATACAAAGGCTTTCGATTGTGAGGATCAGGACAATATATGAACAAACTTGCGAAGAATGAGTATTCCAGAACACTTAATTTTGCTCATAAGGAACCTGTTCATATACTAAGAGGCAGTTGTTCTAACAGAAGAGAGCACTGAATGGTTTAAAATTAGCAAAGATGTGTGACAGGGTTGTATTCTTTCACCACACTTATATACAATTTGTATGCTGAGCAAATAATCCAAGAAGACAGATTATACAAAGAACAATGTGACATTAGAATTGGAGGTAGCCTCATTAACAGCCTGTAATATGCAGATGATGCAACCTTGCTTGCTGGAAGTGAAGAGGGCTTAAAATAAGTAAGTGATGAAGGTCAAAGACCACAGCCTTCAGTATGGGTTGCATTTCAATGTAAAGAAAACAAAAGTCCTCACCACTGGACCAATAAACAGCATCCACATAAATTGAGAAAAGATTGACGTTGTTGATAGTTCAAATCCACCAGTTGCTCCTCAGAAGCCATATGCAGGGTTGCTATGGGGCAGAACTGACTAGATGACACTTAAAAACAACAATAACTGCCATAAACACTCATGGAAGCAGCAGTCAAGAAATCAAATGAAGTACTGCATTAGGCAAATCTACTGTACAAGACTTCTTTTAAGTGTTTAGGAGCAAAGGTGCTCCTGACACAAGCCATGGTATTTTCATTAACCTCATATGCAAGTGAAAGTTGGACAGTGAATAAGGAAGACCATAGAAGTATTGATGCATTCATGCTATGTTGTTGGAGAAGAATATTAAAATTGCCATGGACAGCAAGAAGCACAAACCAATCTGTATTGGAAGAAGTATAGCCAGAATGCTTCTTGCAAGCCAGGATGGCTATATTTCATCTCTCATACTTCAGACATATTTTCAGGAGGGCCAGGTCCCTGGAGAATCATATTATTTTCTTAAAGTGGAGGGGTGTAGAAAAAGAGGAACACCCACAACTAGATGGATTGGCACAGTGGCAGCAGCAAGGGGCTCAAACGTAGCAATGATTGTGAAGTTGGAACAGGACCTGGCAGTATTTCATTCTGTTGTGGTAGGGTCACTATGAGTCGGTAGTGACTCAATGGCATATAACAACAACAACCATAGTCAACATGAGGTCAGAGATTCAGCAGAGTGTCAGATTTTATAGAAACTTATAGGTCATGAATGGACTTTATAAGGAAAATAATTTTAAATATCATCAGACAAATGATATAGTATGTCTTAAATTAACAAAATATATATTGCTCAGTCTTACAAAGAATATACTGTAAAGTTCCTTGTTGTTGCTGTGAAGTGCCATCTAGTCGGAATGTTCCTTAGAAGTAAAAATCATGAGACTTCATCTTGCTCATTTTGGATGTATCATCAGGAAAGACCTACTGTTAAGAAAGGAATAGTGGCTTAAATTCATGTCAGACTTATTCATGACAGAACAAAATAGGAGTCAGTCTTATGCCATCGCCATGATTTTTGATATGGTTGAATTGATTATTGAGGCTTTTTATCAAACCATCTCTTTGATGTTTTTACTTGTTTTTGCTGAGTCTCTACTTTGCCAACAAGATTTCTTTTCCTAACAATATGTCTTTCCTGACAACACATCCAAAACAAGATGAAGCTTCACTATTCTTACGTCTAAGGAGCATTCTGACTCAATGGCACTTAACAACAACAAGGAACTTTCTGGTATATTCCTTCTAATTCTGACTTGTTCTTCTGACAGTCCCAATATATTCAATATTCTTCAGCCATATCACATTTCAAAAACATCAATCCTTCTATCTTTTTTTTTTTTTTTGTACAGGCTTACATGTCTATGATGATATTCAAAAGAAAGTGCTTTATTCATGTGTACCATTGTCATTAAAATGGTATCTTTGCTTTTCAGATTTTTTGTAAAGCATTGCCCTGGTGAAATCTAAAATTTAAAGGTCATAAAGACAGGGTAAGCTAGAAAGACAGACTGATAAGGAGCAGTAAATGAAGTCAAAAAGAAAATAACTGAGACTTATTCTAAAATCATTTTTAATAAAGGTGTTTTAGTAGCAGGTGGTTATTCGTGTGTGACATATGCTGTTAAAAATTCAAATAGAACAATCACTAGAATTGACAAATAGACCATTCATTCTATTATCAAGATTTAAGAATAATTTCAATGATTAAACAATAGACTCTGTCCTTTGTACCTGAAAAAATCATAAAAAGATAGTTTTTTTCTGATGTCTCTATTTCCACTCATGTATATTCTCTTTTCTTAGGTTTTCAAACCTTGGCTGTAAGCAAGCAGAAAATTCACAGAGCAGCTCCTTAACTCAAAGCTGGTTTTTGATGTTGTTAGTGGTGGTGTGTGTTGTCAAACTGATTTCAACTCATAGTGACCCTGTATAGGGTTTCTGAGGTTGTAAATCTCTATGGAAGTAGAAAGCCTCATTTTTCTCTTAAGAAGTAGTTGATAGACTGACCCTATGTTTATCAGTCCTATGTACAATCCACTATGCCATCATGGATTCTTAGTTAATTACAATAACAGCTATTTCAAACAGAATCTTTTGAAGACCTAACATTAGGGAACAATCATGTCATAAACAATAAAAATACTTTCCCTTTGATTCCCCACATCTTCTCCTAAATACAATGCTACAAGCAGAATGCAACAGGAAAAAGATCAGTAACCATAAAATTCCCTCCCCTCTATAAAATCTGTAATTTATCCCAGATATAAATCACGATATTGTGAGGATTCAAAGATTCCATCTAAGTAAAATCAGGTGAAACTTGATAAATGATGGCTGGTTAATTGGAATTGTACTGAGAGTTGTATACATCAAGTTGCAGATCTAAGAAGTGAATTAAAGCATCACTCCAGCAGATAGGTAATGATACCAAAAGAAATCTACTTTCTATTGGAAAACTGATTCTGGGAAGATTATTTCCAAGCATAGAGTCTATAGTCAAATGCTACAGAAAAATGTTCAGACTATCATCCAGATGACAAAATAGACTCAGTGAAAACCCATAACTCTGGAAATGATTTACAATAGGAACAACAAGAAAATAACAGAAATATTTACTTAATTTTAATAAAAGGAAAAAGATATGCTGAAATTAAACACAAGT
>NW_006408720.1:4410262-4416773 GCF_000296735.1 Chrysochloris asiatica | reverse complement strand
GCATGTAGCTGTGCAGTTGTTCGAGGCCATTTGTCAAAAGTACTAATCTTTCTTACTGAATAGTCTTGTCTCTTTTTTAAAAGATTGATTGACTTTATTTTGTTCCACTGATTGATCTACTTGTCTATTCCTTCATCATTACTGTATTTTCTTGATCATTGTAGCATTACAGTAATTCTTGAAGTTAGTTGGTGTCACTCTTCCCAGTGTGTTCTTCATAATTACATTGGTTATTCTGGATCATTCTCTATATCCATTTTAAATTTTATAATCAGTTTGTGAATATTCCAAAAATACATTTTGGGGAATTGCATTGTCATCTCATTTAATGTAGAAATAAAGTTTAAAAGAACTTATGCCTTGATAATGTTAAGTCTTACTCATATATATGGATATTGTCTCCATTTATTAAAAAATTTGATGTTTTATCATTAGGGGTTTGTAGTTTCCATCAGCCAGATCTTGATAATATATTTTATTTAGATTTATACTTAGGTATTTTATTTTATTTTTTGGTGCTAAGGTGCATCCTGTTGCATTTAAATTTTTAATTTATTTAATAAATTATTATTGATGCAATAAGGAAAAGCAATTGATTTTTGTGAATCAGTTATACATCTTAGAACTTTGTTACATTGTTGTTAGGTGACATCAAGTTGGTTCCAAATCATAACGACCCAGTATAAGGTACCCAAGGAATGGCTCATGAGTTCGAACTGTAAACATTTTGGCTGAGTGCTTATCCTACAGTGGCACTCCAGGACTCAGATAGTCACCTATTATTTCAGTAGAGTTTTTTTTTTTTTGGTTGATAGTTTGATTATTTTTAATTTGTCAACAAAGGCAATTTTATTTAATGTTTCCCAATTTCTATATCTTTTAATCCCTTTTCTTTGTCTAGTTGCATTGACAGGACTTCATCTTGCATTGAATAATTGTGAGGAAGAACATCCTTGCCTTGTTCCAGCTCCTCAGAACAAAGCATCTAGACACTTAACATTAATTGAGATACTAGTATTTTTCATAAATAATTTTTATCGAGTTGAGGAGGTTCCCTTCTATCCTTAGTTTTCTGAGAGTGTTTAATCATGAATTGTTGTTGTTGTTGTTAAATGCCATTAAGTTGGTTCTGACTCATAGAGACCCCGTATAAGTTTTCTGAGGAGTGGTTGACGATCTTGAACTTCTGATTTTGTGGTTCAAACTAACCTTACAGTCTAGCAGCACACTTTGTCAAATTAAACCCTTTAAATAAATTTGATACATGTGACATGTGATAGGCAGTATAATGGACACTTCCCAAATTTGTCCAAGTCCTAATCATCAGATCCTGTTCAGATGTCATCTTATGTATATAGTTAACAGAACTCAATAATTCAATCAATGTGAATTAAGGATGCTAATTAATTGGCTTTACAGCAGTTACCCGGGATTACCCAAGTGAGTCCAATGCAAAAGAATAAACTCATCTATGGGATAAAGCACTGGACTACAAGGTCAGTTTGAACCAGCCACTCCTCACAAACCCTATACTGTGAGTCAGAACCAACTTGAGAGTACTTAACAGCAACGGCAAAGTAGAAAAAGAGACTTAAGAGTCAATCAGAAAAATATGACAATAGAAGAAGAGGCAGAAGAGATTCTAAGCAGGACAGTGTCTTTACCAATATTGATATTTAAGATAAAAGAAAGGAATTCAAATCTAATAAATGCGGGCAACCTCCAAAGATGTGATCAGTCATCAACTTACAACTATCAATGAGAAAGGTACCTGAGACCTACAGCTGCAATTGATTGACTTCTGTTAGCAATCCAAATGCTCAAGAGAATGTATTTCCCCTTAGAGATTAGACAAAGGAACCCAGCCCTGCTAACATTTTGTATTATGTCTGGTGAGACCTGTATGCGGTTTCTGACCCATAGAATTGTTAGATAATAGATTTGTGTTGTTTCAAGAACTAAGCTTGGAATATTTGATAGCAAAAGGAAACTTATATAGGATCCTAACTTATTTCAGTCTTTGGTGTCTTTCTTTCCCTCAAAATTCCTATGTTCCAACTTTATTATTAAATTACTCAGATTCATAGAGGTCACTATTGGATCATCAGTTTCTGAGTATGGAAATATTTAATATTATTTTTAAATTAAATTCTCTTTTTCTTCTTATCTGAATGAATATTTTTTATTTATCAAACAGGACATAAATGATTTTCCTCTGCAAACACTTTTATGATTCCCTTCTTTGCAACTCTACTCTCTATCTTCTGTAATATTTGATAAAAATAATAAGGTAATGAATTTTATAAGGACAAGATTTGTATTTTATATTGCTTTAAATTCCTGTTCTAGAATCTCACACACAGAAATAAGTAACAAATGCTTGTTTTATGAATGAATGAAACTGTGGCAGGAAATCCCCTGACTTTATAAAATTTAGGAAGTTAATCAACACACAAAATAGGAAATATATTTCAAGGTGCACAGAGACTGAGAAAAACACAGAAGTAAACTTGGGAAACATTTTCTCACTATCCATCACTGAAAAAAAAAAAAACAAAAACAAAAAACTAAGCAGGATAATGCTTGGATGTGCTTTTTCCCTCCTGGAAATTGTCTTTCTGTTGATCCATGCTTCAGTCAATTTACTTTGACTAATAGCCTACTACATCAATAGTGACATATCACTAAACTCTGGTGCACATTTTAGGCCAGAAGAAACATCTTTGAAATTATTCCCAGGATTGCCTGACTGCCTACATGTCCTCATTTTAAAAATATTTTATTTTTGGTGTCTGTAAGAATGTTACCTATCTTATAAAGGAAAATCCTCAAGGGTAAAGGCCAAGTTTATATTTGATTTGCCTCTTAATATTTCTTTATATCCTGTAATATAGTATTCTGCACCTTGTATATATTCAAATAATCAAATCTTTTTTTAAAAAAAATCTAGAAAATAAAATAAACATGATTTCACTCCCCACTAGACTTTGCATTATCATCCAAGTGGATCAATCTACTTCTTTCTGTTTTGTGCACCTGTGTATAGGGCCCCCAATTTTTTGTTAGAGATTCAGAACACTCCAGATGGCTTTTCTATTGTTAAGTCCTGCAACCAGAAGGATAGGGTTGAGCTACCTCTTGGCTTCATTTGATTCTGGGCTGCTGAGATATTCAAATGACTCAGTGTTGCAAAAGTACACCGCAATACATATCATGCACTTCTCTTTAAATAATATCAATTCATTTTTGAAAGGTAAATCATGGGTAGGATAGGGTAGAACCAATATTAAGTTCAATTTTTTCTTAATTAGTCCCTTCAGGCTCTCTCAACTCTCATAAAGATATTAAGAAATGGTTATTTCCTTAATTTTGATAAATCATTAAACATTGATTGATGACTAAGAAAATTTTTATTTGCCAAATATACAGAATTTGCTATTGCAAATAGAAAGAAATTGATTTTAAAAAAGCATAATTGATTTCAAATAAACAGGTTTGATCATGTAGTTTCTCACATTTTATATATATATATAAATTTTAAATTGAACTAGTCAAACTCAGAACTCAGTACAGGATTCTGATTTTGTTTCCAAAGTACCACATAATCCAGAAACTTTTATATATAAAACAATTTTTTTCTTTAATATTTTAATCAATCTTATGACTACTCTGTTGAGTTTTCACTAATTATTTTGCTTAACAGATATGATAGTTGAGAGTTTGTGCCAAATTGGCTAGACCAGGATTTTCAGTGTTTTGGCCATTAAAATATAGTAATCCCCCTTGGATAAGAATTAATACAATGTATTTACCTGCAAAATGTCACCACTCATCTGATAGGGTTTTTTGTTTGTTTTTTTTGCACTGTGGTAGCTTGTGTGTCGCTGTAATGCTTGAAACTATGCCAATGGTATTTTAAATACCAGCATGGTCACCCATAGTGGACAGCTTTTAGCTTAGTTTATAGACTAAGACAAACTAGGAGGGTCATTGAAAATTCTTACTATCAGCAGCAGAATACTGTCAGATACTCTCCCTCAAAATGAGTTCCTCAGGTGGAAGCTCACAACACAATTGGGGAAGTGTTGCCTGCTCGATAATGTAAATGTAGCAAAGCTTTCAGGCCTTGTTGTTTTTAGGTGCTCTTGAAATGGTTCTGACTCATAATGACTCCATGCACAACAAAACTGACCGCTATCTGTTCCTACGCCATCCACACGAACGGTTGTGATGCTTGAGCCTATATCTTCTGCCACTGACAATCCATCGCTTTGGGGATTTTTCTCTTTTTCAAGCATGATACCCTTCTCCAGGGACTGGTCACTCCCAATAGCATTTCCAAAGTATGAGAGATGAATACTCTATAATGAACATTTTGGCTGTACTTATTCAAACACATTTATTTGTGCTTCTGGCAGTCTATGCTACCTTCCATTTTATTTCATATCACCATAACTCAAATATATCAATCCCTTTATGGCTTTCCTTATCCATTGTATAACTTTTACATTCATATGAGGCAACTGAAAAGAACATGGCTTGGGTCAGGTGCACTTTCGTACTCAAACTGATATCTTTGTTCTTTAACATTTAAAAAAGGTCTTGTGCAAAAGATTTGAATAATGAAATATGTTGTTTCATATCTTGATTGCTGTTTCCATGAACTCTAATTGTGGATGCAAGAAAATGAAGTCTTTGACAACTTTAGTCTTTTCTCCATTTATTATGACGTGATTTATTACTCCAGTGTTGAGGATTTTTGTTTTATTTACATTATTGTGCAAACCATACTGAATGTTGTGGCCTTTGAGCTTTGTCAGTAAGTATATTAAATGATCTTCACTTCAATAAACAAGGTGGTATCATCTGCATATTAATGTTAATGAATGTTGTTAATGAATCTTCCTTCAATCAATATGCCACATTCGTTTTTAAATACTCCAACTTCTTGAATTATTTGTTCTGAATACAGATTAAATAAATATGGTGAAAGAATACAACCTTGTCCTACACCTCTCCTAATTTTGATCCATTTAGTAACCCTTTATTCTGTTAAAATGATTGCCTCTTTGTGTTTGTACAGATTGCTTAAGAACATCATTAAGCATTCCAGAATACTCAGTTTCCACAATGCTGCTTATAACTTGTTACAGTTCACAGTCTAAGCCTTTCTATAGTCATAAAAGTGCAGGTAAACACCTTTCTGGTATTCTCTGCTTTTAGCTAAGATCCATCTGACATCAGCAATGATATCCCTTATTCTATGTTTTCATCTGTATTCAGTTTGAATCTCTAGCAGTTCACTGCGAATGTATAGTTGCAGTCATTTTCAAATTGTCTTCAGCAAAATTTTACTTGCATGTGATATTAATTATATTGTTCAATGATTGCTGCTTTTTATTGGATCACCTCTCTTTGGAACGGACACAAATGTGGATCTCTTCTAATCAGTTGACCAGGTATCTGTCTTCCAAATTTCTTGGCATAGATTCATGAGTGCCTCCAATACTGCATAAGTTTATTTTTAAAATTCTATTTGTATTCCATCAATTCCTAAAGCCTTGTTCTTTGCCATTCTGTTCAGTGCACCTTGATATTTCCTTACAGTACAATTGGCTCTTGATCATATCCTACCTCTGGGTATAGTGCCTCTTTGTATCATGTCTTTCTTTTGATGCTTTCTGCATCATTCAATATTTTCCATAGAATCTTTCAATATTGAAAGTTGGGGCTTGAATTTTTCTTCATTTCTCTCAGCTTAAGAAATGCTGAGCATGGTATTCCTTTTTAGGTTTCAAACTTCAGGTCTTTGCTAATTTAATTATAAAATTGTACTTTATCTTCTCTAACTTCGTGCAGTAAGGAGCTCTGTCAACAACAAAACAGAACACCAGATCAAGCAGGTTCAGGGGATGGTGCTAGAACTCTGAACCACATATAAAGGAATATTTAGAAGCTTGGAAAGCTTACAGCTAGGGGAATTTGTAGCAGAGTCAAGAAATCCATTGCTTTTTAATTCAAGATGCTCAGCTGCTCCCAGAGCCTCCACATTGGCAGAGACCAAGCAGGGGAAGGATCAGAACAGCCATGGACGCCTGAGAGAACTGCACAGATACAGGTGTGGATGTTCTTTTTTTGGGGGGTGGTATCTGTTCATTGCTATCTCACTGTCTGCACAACTACATTCTGGTGACTAGAGGTGGGGCCTGAGTGAATGGACACCCAATCCCCACTCCTGGAGGGTTCTACTATGTATGCACACATATCTCCTCGAAATTTAAAGTGACAGTTTCCACTTAAAACCAAATGGCCACCACTCATCTGTCAGTTTGTCATACTGTGGTAGCTTATGAGTTGCTGTGATTCTGAAAGCTATGCCACCAGTATTTTAAATTCCAGCAGGGTCACCCATGTTGGACAGGTTTCAGATGAGCTTCCAGACAAAGACAGACTAGGAAGAAAGAGTGACAAACTACTTCCGAATATTTAGTCACTGAAAACCTTATGAATA
>NW_006408720.1:4407320-4410162 GCF_000296735.1 Chrysochloris asiatica | reverse complement strand
GCCTTTAAATCAGTTCTCACTCATAGCAGCCCTATTCACATCAGAATGAAAGAAACACTGTTTGATCCTGTGCCATCCTGTAAGTTGTCTTGTTTGAGCTTTGAGCCCATTGTTGCAGCTACTGTGTCAATCCGTCTTATTGAGGGTCTTCCTCATTTTCTTTTTTTTTTTTTTAAATAAAAACATATACACTTTATTTCTCAACATAAATTCCATCATAAAGTTCAAGACATTTTTGTAGGCCATGATACCAGCCATTTAGTCTTTTTAAAGAACTGAAGGTTCTCAAAATTTAGCCAAGTTAACGTAAGTCTTTTTTTTTTTTTTTAACATTATTAACTGAAGACAAATGGGTGCCTTTAAGAGTGTTTTTACTTTTTTTTTTTTTTTTTTAAATTAGGAAACAAAAAGAAGGAGCCAGAGTGTATAGTGAATGCCTGATGATTTCCCATCAAAAGTCACAAAATTGCCCTCATTTGATGAGAGGGCTGAGCAGAAGCTTTTTCAGGTGAATCTTTCTCAGGCATTTTTCTACTAAAACTTTGGTTATCTTTCTCAATAGACTCTCATGTAAGCAGGAGTCCTGATGTGGTGCTGCAAGATAAGCACTGGATGGCAAGGTCAGTGGTTCAAACTCACCAGCTGCTCCTTGGAAACCCTAAACAGGGTTGCTATTAGTTGGAACCGACTTGATGGCACTGAACAACAATATTCGTTCTTGGTCCTTCCAGAAAGTCAACAAGCAAAATGCCTTGAGAATTCCCCCACACTATTGCCATGACCTTTCCTCTTGTTTTCACTCTGACTGGACAACTTCCACCTCTTGGTAGCCATTGTCTTCACAGTCATATTGGTAAAGCCATGTTTGCAAGTCTTTGAAAAAATGCTTCAGGATCTTGATCCCCCTTGTTGAAAATTGCCACTGGAAACTCTGCTCTTGTCTGTAGCTGATGTGGGCGCAGCAGTTTGGACACCCATCAAGCAAAAGTTGTTAGCTCAACTTTGATTTTTCAGTCAGAATTGTGTAAGCTGAACCAGTTGAGATGTCTATGGTGTAGGCTGTGGTTTCTGCTGTTAAGCATCCATCCTCTTCAACTAGGGCATGGCCAAAATTGTTCACTTGCAAATTTATGTGGATGGTCTGCTACTGTATCTTCAGTATCCAATATGGTCTGTTACCTTCATAGAATGAGTTATCCATTTGTAAACTCCTAATTTCTTTGTGGAATTGTCCCCCATAAACTTTTGCTAAAGCATCAGTGATTTTACCAAGCTTCACCATAAAACTGATATTTGTTCTTGTTTCAGTTTTAGAAGAATTCATGTTGTTCTAATAGGGGTGCTCTTCAAATTTGCATTTTATCCTTCTTAGTGCCTCAAACTAGATTCTATTCAGACATTTTAAAACAAGTTGTTGTTATGTTCTGTGCAGAGCAATCCTGCATAGGGTTTCTAAGGAGTGGCTGGTGGGTTTGAACTGCTGACCTTTTGACTGGCAGTCCAGTACTTCTCCTACAATGCCATATAAAAGTTTATTTTGATGCAAAAAAAGAAAAAAAATTGAAATGTATGCATAGTTTTTTTCATTATATGTATTTTCCATGAACTTTGTGAAGACCCCTTTTATCAAAACATGGAGAGAAGACAAAACTTGAGAGTAAATATGTAAAAGTTACAGCTATTGCCTCTAGGTAGAGGGCTTACAAATGACTTTTACTTGTTTTCTCTGGCTTTTCTGTACTTCTGTCACCCAAGAGAAACAATAGATGTAATTTTAGAATCTGAATTTTTATTAGCGTGCTTAATTGTAAACAACAGGATCCACTCTTTCTAGTTTGAGCAGGGTGGGGTTTATTACTGGGTGATAGGGCTGAGATTCCAGGACTACTAGGGGACACAGCCAGGAACAACAATCTGAAGAATCATCCATTCCACGGTCTTCCTCTTTTTCATTGACCCTCTATTTTGCCAAGTATGAAGTCCTTTACCAGGGACTACTCCCTCCAGGGTAAAATGAGCAAAGTATGTGAGACAAAGGCTCTGCATTCTGGCTTCCAAGATTTCTTGCTTGATTTCTTCCAAGACAGATGTGTTCTTTTGGCAGCTCATGATACTTTCAATGTTCTTCATCAACACCATAATTCAAATGTATTGATTCTTCTTTGATCTTCCTTATTGATTGTCCAACTTTCATATACATATGAAGCTATTGAAAACACTATAACTTGGATCAGGCGTACCTTAGTATTAAAGGTGATATCTTTGTTCTTGAATACTTTGCTGTTGTGGTTACTATTTAGTGTGATCAAATTAGTCAAATTCATAGTGACTCTGGACATGAATAGGAGAGACAGTTTTGAACTGCCAACCTTATGGCTCAAATAGTCCTTCAGGTTCAGTGTTTATTCTAGGAAGCCACACCAGGGCTCCTTTAACACTTTAAAGTGGTCTTTGGCAGCAGATTTGCCTGATGTTATAAATCCTTTGGTTTCTTGATTGTTGTTTCCATGGCTCACATCTTAGCCTAAAACATTTTTTTTAATAAGGGAATAAAAAAGCTTGTTGATAGATGGACAAAGAGTATTGAAAAGCAAGGAGATTATGTCAAAAAAATCATGTGTTTTATTTCACTAAAAGTTGATTAAAATAAATTCTACAGCCAGAATGTGGATCATTTATGACTCATCCTTATACTCACCTATGAGAGATGAAGTTTTGCCATATTCACCTCCAAGATGTATTCTGGCAGTAGCGTAGTGGTTACGAATCGGGCTGCGAACCTTAAGGTCAGCGGTTCGAAACTACCAGCCGCTCCGCGGGAGAAAGATGAGGCTTTCTACTC
>NW_006408720.1:4399598-4407193 GCF_000296735.1 Chrysochloris asiatica | reverse complement strand
CTTTTCTAACACCATAATTAAAATCCTCTTTAAAAATTTAAGACAAGGACAATATTAAATAGTTATTACAGCTCAATTAAGACCACTGAATTATTTCATTGCAAATACCTTTTTTAACAACATAAAAGGTGATTATATCATGAACAGATGGAATACACAGGAATAAAGTTGACTACATCTGTGGGATGAGACGGTCAAAACGTTCAATATAATCAGTCAAAACAAGGTAAGGAGCTTACTGTGGAAGAGACAATAAATTGCTCATATGCAAGTTTAGTATGAAGCTGATGAATATAAATTAAAACAAGTAAATGACCTTGAACATACCCCCCCCCCCCCCGAGTTTAGAGAACATCTCAGGAACATATTGGATGCATTAGACACTATTGACTGAAGACCAGAGGAGCTGTGCGATGACATCAAGAACATCATACAGGAACAAAGCAAAAGGTCATGAAAAAAACAGGAAATAATTAAAAGATTAAAATGGATGTCAGAAAATGATGTATTCTTCTGAAACCTTCTCTGCAGTATAGAAGTGATGGAGAAAATGGAAGAAATGAGTACATAAAAGAACAGAACACAAAATTTCAAAGGGCAGTTCAAGAATACAAAGTCAGGTATTATAATGAAATGTGCAAAGACCTGAAGTTAGAAAAGCAAAAGGGAAAAACATGCTCAGCATTTCTTAACCTGAAAGAACTGAAGAAAAGTTTCAAGACTTGACTTGCAATATTGCTATAGAATCAGCACTGTACTGCAAACCATAAGGTTGACAGTTCAAATCCATCAACTGCTCTTTGGAAATTCTGTATAGAGTCACTATGAATTGGAACCAATTCGACAGCACTTAACAACAATAGGCAATATATTGTATGATGCATAAAGCATCAAAAGAAATTGGAAGTTATACACAGTCATTGTATAAATCACAAATGTTTGATGTTCAAGAGGCAGCACGTGATTAAGAACCAATGGTGCTGAAAAGAAGTCCAAGCTGCACTGAAGATATTGGTTTTTTCAAAAAAGAAGTCCCCAGGAATTGATAGAATACCATTTGAAATCTGTCAGCAAACGTGACACAGCACTGGTGGCACTCACTCATCTATGCCAAGAAATGTGGAAGACAGCTGCCTGGCTATCCAGTTTGGAGAGACCCATATTTGTGCCCATTCCAAAGAGAGTTGACCCAGTGGAATGCAGATATCATTGACAAATATCATTAATATCACATGAAAGAAACATTTTTCTGAAGATAATTAAAAATGGTTGGAACAGCACATCAGCAAGGAACTGCCAGAAACTCAAGTTACTTTCAGAAGAGGACACAGAACTAGGATGTCATTGCTGATGTCAACAGGATCTTGGCTGAAAGCAGGGAATATCAGGATGATATTTACTTGTGCTTTATTGATTAAGCAAAGGCATTTGCTTTTGACCATGTGGGTCATCACAAGCTCTGGATAACAATGTGATGAATGAATATTCCTGAACACTTGATTGTGCTTATGAGGAACCTGAACACCAATCAGGAGGCAGTCATTCAAATAGAACAAGTAGATACTGAATTTTCAAATTATTAAAGGTTTGTTCCATGGTTGAATTCTTTCATCATGCTTATTAAATCTGTATGCTGAGCAAGTAATCCAAGAAGAAGGAATATATGAAGAAAAGCATGACAAGAGGATTGAAGTAAGACTCATTAACAACCTGTGATATGCAGATGATAAAACCTTCCTTGCTGAAAGTGAAGAGGACTTAAATACTTAAAAGTCTTCAGTATTGGTTGCACCTCAATGTAAAGAAAACAAAAATCCTTACAACTGGTCTAATTAATAACATCATGATAAATGGAGAAAAGATTGCTATTGTCATATACTTTATTTTGCTTGAATCTACAGTCAACACTCATGAAATTAGCAGCCAAGAAATTAAATAATGTATTGCATGAGGCAAATCTACTGCACAAGATCTTTTTAAAATTTCCAGTAACAAAGATATAAGTTTAAGAACTAATGTGCTCCTGACCCAAGCCAGGGTGCTTTTCATAGCCTCATATACATGTGAAAGCTGTACAATGAATATGGAAGACTCTAGAAGTATTAATACATTATACTTAGAGTTTGGAAAAAAATATTGAAAGTATCATGGGCTGTAAGAAGAACAAAAAAATCTGGTATTTAAGTTACAGGGGGCAAGGCTTCCAGCATCACAGCACCATATAAACCAACAGCAATATGACAAAATGATAGAGAAATTGGTTGAAACAAAGATAGGTTTATTAAAAGGAGGAATAATCTTTGCACTAAATAATAATCTATGTCTATAGATTCTAAATGAGATCTATCAATCCACAAAACTACCTAGATCATAATTTCTTATAGAAGTCACCTGTGTAAACTAGTTGCTCTAAAATTGTTTTACAAATAGATGTAAATGAGCTCTTGCATAATTTAAGTATCATGAATTTTATTTATGAATAAAAATAAACTGCTCATTACCATTGCTTGTCAGATATTTGGCATTTGTGTCATATTATAATTTTGAACAGATTTGGTTTTTTAGAATATTTGATAAAAAGTAAAAAATAATAAATGTCAACAACTTATTAAAAAATTAAACAGGAAAAGCATGCTTGCCTAAAACTGAGACAAAGTACAATCATTGTGACTTGTGAATCTAAGTTTAAAAGTGTGTGTCACCAGAAATAGAAATGCAATTTTTTTGCACTTTGCCAAGAAAAAAACAGCTTGAGAGCCATTTCCATCCCAGGGCATTTCTGGGAATGTGCAAGAAGAACAACAATTGTAATAGCAGCTGAGTTGTCTCAGAACTCAGTGGCAGCACATGTAAAAGTTGGTGATGCCTAGAGTAGGATCAGTAGTGTCTGACATCAAAGTGGATATAATGATAGAAACAAATTCTTGAGAGGATCCTATTTTGTTAGAAAGAACACTACAGTGCCTGTAGAATAACACCTAGTTGAATAATCTTGATTTTAAAAGTCCTGTAAAAGGACTCCTTATGGGGCCTGTAATAAATTCATGAGCAAGAAAATAAGGTGGTATTACTTGTCAGTTTGTCATATTGTGGTGGCTTGTGAGTCACTGTGATTCTGAAAGCTATGCTACCAGTATTTTAAATTCCAGAAGGGTCATTCATGGTGGATAGGTTTCAGATGAGCTTCCAGACAAAGACAGACTAGGAAGAATGAGTGACGAACTACTTCTGAATATTTATTCACTGAAAATCTTATGAATAGCAGAGAAATACTGTCAAATATAGTGCCAGAAAATGAGCCCTTCAGGTTGGAAGGCACTGAAAATATGACTGGGAAAGAGCTGCCTCTTCAAAGTAGAGTTGACCGTGATGACGCGAATGGTGTAAAGCCTGTGAAAGCAAAGCCCACAGGACCTTCATTTGCTGATGGGGCACAACTCACAATGAAGAGACACAGCTGTAAACAGCCTCTGAAAATTGGAACATGAAATGTACGAAGCATGAATCTGGAAAAATTGGAAGTTGTCAAAAATGAAATGGAATTCATAACATCAATATCTTAGGCATTAGTGAGCTGAAAAGGACTGGTATTGGCCATTTTGAATCTGACGACCACATGATTTACTATGCTGGAAATGACAAATTGAAGAGGAACATATCCAGATCAGTCATGAGGTACAAAAAGAACATATCCAGATCAGTCATGAGGTACAACGCCATATGTGATAGGATAATATCCATGTGCCTAAAGGGAAGCACAGTTAATGCCACTATTATTCAAATTTATGCACCAACCACTAAAGCCAGTGAGGATGAAATAGAAGAATTCTACCAATTTCTTCAATCTGAAGTTGATCAAACATGCAATTAAGATGTATTGATCATTACTGGTGATTGGAATGCAAAGGTTGGGAGCAAAGAGGAAGGATCAGTAGTTTGCAAATACGGCTTTGGTGATAGAAATAATGCTGGAGAACAAATGATAGAATTCTGCAAAACAAACGATTTGTTCATTTCAAATACCTTCTTTTAGACAGCATAAGAGATGACTATACTCATGTACCTCACCAGACCGAATACATAGAAATCAAATTGACTACATCTGTGGGAAAAGATGATGGAAAGACTCCATATGATCAGTCAAAACAAGGCCAAGGGTAGACTGTGGAACAGACCATCAATTACTCATATGCAAATTCAATCTGAAGATGAAGAAAATGGAAACAAGTCCACGAGAGCCAAAATTTGGTCTTGAATATATTCCACCTGAATTTGGAGATCATCTGAAGAACAGATTTGATACAATAAACACTAAGGACCGAAGACCAGAAGAGTTGTGGGATGACATCAAGAACATCATACAGGAAGAAAGCAAAAAGTCATTAAGAAGACAAGAAAGAAGGAAAAGCTCAAAATGGATATCAGAAGAGACACTGAAACCTGCTCTCCAGTGTAGAGATGCTAAAGCAAATGGAAAAAATGAGGAGGTTCAAGAGCTGAACAGAAAATTTCAAAGATCAGCTCGAGAAGACAAAGCCAAATATTACAACAAAATGTACAAAGATCTGGAACTAGAACACCAAAAAGGAAGAACACACTCAACATTTCTCAAGCTGGGGTAACTGAAGGAAAAATTCAAGCCTCAACTTTCGTTATTGAAATATTCTCTTGGCAAAGTATTGAATGATGCAGAAAGCATCAAGAGAAGATGGAAGGAATACACAGTCACTATACCAAAAGGAAATGGTTAATGTTCAAACGTTTTGAGGTAGCATATGATCAAGAGCCAATGATATTGAAGAAGGAGGAAGTCCATGGTGTATTGAAGGAATTGGCAAAGAATAAGGCACCAGGAATTGATGGAATAAAAATTGAAATCTTTCAAGATAGTAAGGTGGCACAGGAGGCACTAACTCATCTCTGTCGAGAAATTTGGAAGACAACTATCTGGCCCACTGATTGGAAGAGATCCATATTTGTGCGCATTCCAAAGAAAGGTGACACAAAGGAATGTGGAAATCATGAGACAATCTCTTTGATATCCCATGTGAGAAAAGTTTTGCTAAATGTAATACAGAAACGGCTACAATCACACATTGACAGATAACTTCCCGAGGTTCAAGCTGGATTCAGAAGAAGCCATGGAATGAGGAATAATATCATTGTTGATGCCCGATGGATCTTGGCTAAAAACAGAGAAATGTTTACCTGTGCTTTATTGACTACGCAAAGGCTTTCGATTGTGTGGATCATGACAAGCTATGGACAACATTGTGAAGTATGAGTATTCCGGAACACTTAATTTTTCTCGTGAGGAATCTGTACCTGGACTAAGAAGCTATTGTTTGAATAGAACATGGGAACACTTAATGTTTTAAAATGTAAAAAGATGTGCGACAAGGTTGTATTCTTTCACTGTATTTGTTCAACCTGTATACTGAGCAAATAATTCAAGAAGCTGGGTTATATGAAAAAAAAAAAATGTGGCATCAGGATTGGAGGAAGACTCATTAACAACCTGTGATATGCAGATGATAAAACCTTGCTTACTGAAAGTGTAGAGGACTTAAAACATTTATCTATGAAGATCAAAGAGCACAGCCTTCAGTATAGATTACATCTCAATGTAAAGAAAACAAAAATCCTCACTACTGGACCAATAAACAACATTCTTATCAACGGAGAAAAGATTGAAGTTGTGACGGACTTTCTTCTTTGATCAACTATCAACACCCACGGAAACAGCAGTCAAGAAATCAAAGGATGTATCACATTAGGCAAATCTGCTGCACAAGATCTTTTTAAAGTGTTAAAGAGCAAAGATGCCAGCTTGAGGACTAAGGTGCCCCTGACCCAAGCCATGGTATTTTCAATAACCTCACATGCATGCGAAGCTGGACAGTGAATAAGGAGACCATAGAAGAATTGATGCTTTTGAGTTATGGTGTTTGAGGAGAATATTGAAAGCGCCCTAGACTGCCCAAAGAACCAATAGATCCGTTTTGGAAGAAGTACAGCCAGAGTGCTCCTTGAAGGCCAGGATGGCCAAACTTCATCGCTCATACTTCAGACATATTGTCAGGATGGACCAGTCTCTGGAGAAGGACATCATGTTTGGTAAGCTGGAGGATCAGAGCAAAAGAGGAAGACCCCAACAAGATGTATTGGCCAGGTGGTGGCATTGATGGACTCAAACTTGGCAACAGTAGTGAGGTTGGCCTAAGTTTGGGCAGTGTTTTGTTCTGTTGTGCATGAGGTCGCTATGGGTTGGTGCCGATGACACCTACCAATAACAACAACAACATAAAGGTTTATGATAAGGTGTGAGAGAAAGTGTATGGATTTCATTTTAATATTGCTAAGGTAAATCATGGGAAGTTCAAATCTTGGCAAATTCAAGATAAGCATAAGCAACTTTTGTTAAATTATATTTTTGTTTCAAGATTGTTGTTGTTGTTATGTGCTGTAGAGGCAGTTCTTACTCATAGAGAACCTGTACAGGGTTTCCAAGGCTATAAATCTTTATAGGAGCAGAAAGCTTCATCTTTCTCCCACGGAACAGCTGGTAGTTTCGAACTGCTGACCTTGCGGTTCGCAGTCCGATTTGTAATAACTACACTACCAGAGGTACAAGATTGTTGTTGTTGTTAGGTGCCATCGATTAGGTACCAACCCACAGTGACCTTATGCACAGCAGAACAAATAGTAATGCATATTTGCAAAACAATGAGTGGTTTATTGAACAAAATTTGTTTCAGTATTTCAGTAACCCTATGAGTAGCTGCTATTGCTGATTTATAAAATGCTGCAATAAATTATTAAAACATAACTCAAAAATTTTTAAAGTCACATTTTTATGATAAAGCAAAAACTTGGCCATTACTTTAAAATCATCGCCTAGTAAAAGAGATGAATAATTCATCTAAACTCAATCCAGAAAATTTCTGGCACTATTTTATGAAAATATCTTCTCCTTCAACAAGAATATAGTTTCTTTTCTTGTTCAAAAAGGACTGATTGCTTTAAGAAGAAATATAGAATATATTGTCAAAGAACTTGTTTTTTGATATAATTAGCTCTCAGTTTCGGAATGAGTTATTATCAAGAGATCTTTTTTATTCAATTTGTTTGAGTCCTAAAATGCTTGCTCCATTAAAATCAATGTCACAAAATGTTTTTATGTCCTCAGTGCAGACAACTCTCCCACTGTGGCCACAATATCTTGATGTTGTAGTTAGGTACCATTGAGTTGGTACCAACTCATAGGAACACAAGGCACAACAGAAGGAAACACTGTGTGTTGCTATACCAATGTCACAATCATTGCTACATTTGAGACCAATGCTACTGCCACTGTGTCAATCCATCTTCATAGGGGTCTTTCACTTTTTCACTGATACTCCATATTACCACACATGCTATCCTTCTCCAGGGACTAGTCCCTCCTGATAATATGTCCAAACAATGAGAGACAAAGTCTGACCATCCTGGCTTCTAAGGAACATTCTGGCTGTACTTATTTCAACACAGACCTGTTTGTTCTTTCAGCAGTCCATGGTACTTTTAACATTCTCCTCCAATGCCATAACTCAATT
>NW_006408720.1:4396176-4398478 GCF_000296735.1 Chrysochloris asiatica | reverse complement strand
TGATCATATGCTACCTCTTGAAATGGTTGAAGATTGACCATTACTTTTTGGTACAGTGACTCTGTTTTCTTTTGGTACAGTTACTCTATTTTCTTTTGATGCTTTCTGCATCATTCATTGTTCTGTTCATAGAATCCCTCAATATTGCAAATCAAGGCTTGAATTTTTCCCTTCAGTTCCCTCAACTTGAGAACTGCTGAGTGTGTTCTTCACTTTTGGTTTTCTAACTCCAGGTCTTTGCACATTTCCTTATTATATTCGATTTAGCTTTTTCAAGTTGCATTTGAAAATTTCTATTCAGTTTTATTACGTCTTTATTTCTTCCATTTAATTTAGCATCTCTATGTTGATGAGCAAGATTCAGAATCTTCTGACATTCATTTTGGTCTTTTCTTTCTTTCTTGTCTTCTTAATGAGCTTTTGTTTTATTCCTGCATGATGTTCTTGATGTCATCCCTAAACTCTTCCTGGTCTTTGCGTGTATTGTTTAATGCATCAAATATGTTCTTCAGGTGATCTCTAAATTCAGGTGGGTATGCTCAAAGTTTTATTTTGATTTTGTGGATTTGTTTTAATTTTTTTCACCTTCAGCCAGAACTTACATATGAACAATTTATGGTCTGTTTCACAGTTTGCTTCTGGCCTTATTTTGGTTGATGATACAGAGCTTTTTCTTCATCTCTTTCTAATGATGTAGTCAATTTGTTTTTTGTGTATTCCATCAGGTGAGGTTCATATGTATAGCCATATGTTATGTTGTTTAAAAAGGTATTTGCAATGAAGAAGTCATTGGTCTTGAAAAATTATGGCATGCAATCTCCAGAATAATTTCTATCACTAAGGCCCTATTTTCCAACAATTGATGTTTCCTCTTTGTTTCCAACTTTTGCATTTCAATCACCAGTAATTATCATTACATCTCGACTGCAGACTAAAGACATTGGTTTGTTTATGTTATTGTTGTTAAGTGCTATCTAGTTGATTCCAACCTATAGTTAACCTGTGTAGTGTTTCCAAGGAGTGGCTGGTGCGTTTGAACTGCTGACCTTGCAAGTCAAACTGACCTAGTGGTTGACTGCTTACCCTACAGGACCACACAGAATTTCATCATTACTGAAGTTTGGTACATAAGTTTGAATAATAGTGGCATTATCTGGTCTTCCTTTCATGTGTATGAGTATTATCACAGTTATTAGGATACTGTACTTCAAGACAGATTCTTAATTACTTTTTTGTTTGTTTGTTTGTTTATAAGAGTCTACAAGTATATGGTGGTGATAGAATAGTAGCAGAATAAAAGAGAAGATAATGTGGTTAACAGTTCATTGCTTATCTTTTATCATCACACCAAAACTTCAGAACATAGTAGGCAATTAATGTATTCAACAAAAATATACTGAGAGGGGCTTGATGGTGGACAGGGTAGAAGTGCAGTGAAGATCTCCATCAGCAATATCATAGAATACCAGGTGAAGCAGGTTCAGTGTATATCTCCAAATCTCTGAACCACATATCTAGGAATATTAAAAAAGTTTGAAGGCTTATAGTTAGTGGAACTTGTAGCGCAAGTAAGAAATCTTGTGTTTTAGAATCTGCTGGGCTCAGCAGCCCACTGCCAATTACTTGGGTGAGACCAAATGGCAAGACCAAGTGGGGAAGAAAGCAGACCAGCCATGGAATAATGCTGTGGGAAACTTGGAGCAAAGGTGGACAATATACTTTGTCGGTTTTGCTTTGTTCTGATATTTTTGTTTTTTTTGGATATGTTTGATGGCCTCTAGAGGTCTGTGAACCTCCATTCTGATGACTGGAGGGGGTGTCTGAGTGAGTAGAGACCCCCAACCGCCACCACTGGTGGGTTCTTCTGCCACGCATGCTCACAGATACTTTCAGCTTTGAATGGGGCAGGCAGCTCAAAACAGCCACAGCCAGCCCTGAACTGTTTATTAATAGAGAAAATGACAGAACAAGGGGTGTGGAGATGGAGAGAGAGTTTAAAAATAAACAGGGCAAAAATTAAACCCTGAGGCACAGCATAACAACCAACAGTGGCATCTTGAAATTTATCACGTGGACTAGAAGGCAAGAAGCTGAAAGAAGATATTAAAGTCATATTCATATTGTTTTTAAGTGCCATCAAGTCAATTTTGACCCATTGCAACACTACACAGAGTTTCCAAGGAGCATCTGGTGAACTTGAACCACTGACCTTGCAGTTCAAACCGACTTTGCAGGTCAGCGCATTAACCCACAGCACCACACCAGGACTTCATACTCATGTTAGGCTACATTTTTTTTTTTT
>NW_006408720.1:4393816-4395176 GCF_000296735.1 Chrysochloris asiatica | reverse complement strand
AACCCCAATAAGGATAGACCCCAAAAGAAAATCACAGAAGCATATCATAGCCAAGCTCTCCAAAATCAAAGATAAGGAGAAATTCTGAAAGCAGCTAGGGAAAAGAGAAGCATTACATAAAAAGACAAGCAAATGAGATAAAGCTCGGCTCTCAGCAGAAACCATGTAGACAAGAAGGAAATAGGGAGACATATATAAAGCCCTGAAAGAAAACCCATATCAAGAAAATGAAACTCTAATAACATTTTTTGGAAACATAAAACTATGAGAAAACTCACAAGAAAGAACACAAAAGCATGAATTCAGCAAAGGATGACATACAGAACAAAGAAAGCAGCAACAGAACAAAAACAAACAAAAATAGTGGCAGCAATTAATCCATTCCTATCGATAATTACACTGAATGTAAATGGATTAAATGTACAAGTTAAGAGACAGAGGGTGGCAAAATGGGTAAGAAAACAAGATCCTTCAATATGCTGTCTGCAAGAGGCACATCTTACACACAGAGACAAAAACAAATTAAAAGTCAAAGGATGGAACAAAATATAGCAAGCGAATTGTAATAAAAAGAGAACAAGAGTGGCAGTACTAATCTCTGATAAAATAAACTTTAAGGCAAAAACCAACATAACAGATAAAGATGGACATTATCTCATTATTAAAGGAACAATTGAACAAGATGACATAACCATAATAAATATGTATGCAGCCAATGAAAGAGCTCCAAAATACATAAAGCAAATACTAATAGATTTGAAGAAAGAAAAAGAAAATCTATAATAATTGTGGGTGTTTTAATACAACACTTTCAAAAATAGATACAACTACCAGAAAGAAACTTGACAAAGGCACAGAGGAACTCAACACACAATCAGCCAGCTGGCCCCCATAGATGTGTACAGAGCATTAAACCCAACAAAGGCACAATATACATTCTTTTCCAGTGCACATAAACAAATGAGAACTAAAACACAACTTACCAAAATTTTGGGACACTGTAAAAGTGGTGCTGAGAATACACTTTATTGCAATAAATGCTTATATCCAAAAAGAGGAAAGGACCAAAAATTCACACATTAACACAGCATCTACAACAATTAGAAACAGACCAACAGAGGGAGTCTACAGTCATCAAAAGAAAAGAAATAATTAAGGTTAGGTCAGAAATAAATGATATAGAAAACAGAAAAACTGTAGAAAAAAATCAACAGGACAAGAAGTTGGTTCTTTGACAGGATTAGCAAAATTGACAGACCATTGGCAAACCTAACAAAAGAAAAGAGGGAGAAGACACAAATAACACGCATTAGAAATCACACAGGCGATGTCACAACTGAACCAAAGGAAATCAAAAGGA
>NW_006408720.1:4391480-4393035 GCF_000296735.1 Chrysochloris asiatica | reverse complement strand
AGATGGGGAAATTAAAGGCATCCAAAATGGCAAAGAGGAAGTAAAACTCTCTCTATTTGCAAATGATGTGATCCTATACCTGAAAGACTCATTGAAAAAGCTTTTAGACCTCATTGGAAGATTCAGCAAAGTGATAGAGTATAAGATCAACATACAAAAATCAGTTGGACTCCTCTATACCAACAACAACAGCGCTGAAAAGGACATTAGGAAAGCAATACCATTTAGGGTGCCCGCCCAAAGGATGAAATATCAGTGAATACATGTAACCAGAGAGAGAAAGGACTTATACAAACAAAACTACTACAAGAAACAAAAAAGACCTGCAAAAATGGAAGAATGTACCATGCTCCTGTTCTAGGAAGACTTAACATTGTAAAACTGTCAATACTGCCCAAAGGAATTTACACATATAATGCAATCCCATTCCAGATTCCAAAGACATTCTTCCAAGATATGGAAAAAACTATTACAAACTTTATATGGACAGGAAAGAAACCCAGAATAAGCAAAACACTGCTTAAGAAGAAGATCAAAGTAGGAAGCCTCTCAATCTCTGGTTTTAAAATTTACTACACAGCTAGAGTGGTCAAAATAGTGTGGGGAGACTTCCAGTATGGCAGGACAGCCAGAAAAGGTAAGGACTTGCTCCGGCGGAAAAAACAAGTGAGATCTCGCAAAGGAAACATTCATAGACCAGTCCCATGGATTTTGGACTATCATAATCTCTCCTGACCTCACATTTTTGGGAAACCGCACCAACAAGGATAAAGAAAATTGCGTATTTTGGGACTTTTTCTTGCAGGGACCGTGGGGCGCTCCCGCAACAGAAGAGTTTGGAAGGTGGGGCCAGGGCTGGCCCCTATAGAAAGTAGTGTCTCCCAGAAGGGCCAGAGGCAATACAACTTCCTCCCGCCCCAAGTCTCCCCGCCCTGGCTTGAGAACCCAATAAAAATCGGCTGGGTGCAGCTCACCCACGCATGAGGAACTCTGGAGAGTGTAAGAAAGGCTGCAGCGGCTTCTTAACGTCACCCATCATCCCCCAACTGTTGCTGTAGCTAAGCCTCCTGCCCCCACTCCTAGCTAGCAGTGGGATCTTACAAAACAGGCGTTCATATACCAGTCCCATGGCTTTTGGACTAACATAATCTCTCCTGGGCTCACATTTTTGAGAAACCGCACTAACAAGGATAAAGCGAGTATTCTGGAACTCTTTCCTGTGAAGACTGCAGGTCACTCCCGTGACAGCAGAGATTAGAAGGCAGGGCCAGGGCTGGCCCATACAGAAAGTGGCGTCTCCCAGGAGGGCCAGAGGCAATACAACTTCCTCCCACCCCAAGTCTTCCTGCCCTGGCTTGAGACCCCAATAAAAATCGGCCAGGTGCAGCTCACCCACGCACAGAGAGTGTGAGGAATTCTGGAGGGTGTAAGAAAGGCTGCGGCGGCTTCTTGATGTCACCCATCATCCCCCAACTATCTCTGCAGCTAAATCCCCTGTCCCCACTCCTAGCTATCAGTGGGATCTCACAAAGGGGGCATTCATATACCAGTCCCA
>NW_006408720.1:4364211-4381170 GCF_000296735.1 Chrysochloris asiatica | reverse complement strand
TCTGACTCATAGCGACCCTGTACATGGTTTCTGAGACTGTAAATCTTTACGGGTGCAGAATGCCTCATCTTTCTCTCATGGAACAGCTGGTAGTTTTAAACTGCTGACCTTGCAGTTTGCAGCCCAAATCATAAACACTACACTACCAGAGCTTCACTAGCCATTAGAAAGGTTCAAATAAAAACAACAGTGAGATATCATCTCACACCAGTAATAACACCAAAGATAAAAAAAAAAAAATAGAGGACAATAAATGCTGGTGAGGATGTGGAGAGACTGGGATGCTCCTGCATTGCTGGTGGGATTGCAAAATGGTCCAACCTCTCTGAAAAAAAATAGAGGACAATAAATGCTGGTGAGGATGTGGAGAGACTGGGATGCTCCTGCATTGCTGGTGAGATTGCAAAATGTTCCAACATCTCTGAAAAGCAATATGGCACTCCCTCAGAAGGTTGCAAATAAAAATACCTTATGATCCAGCAATTCCTCTACTTGGTATTTACCCACAAGAAATACGAGCCATAACACGAGTAGATATATTCACACCCATGTTCATAACAGCACTATTTACAATAGCAAAAAGATAGAGAAAGCCTAAGTTCCCATCAGCTGAAGAGTAGATAAATAAACTGTGGTACATACACACAATGGAATATTATGCTACCATGAAGAACAACATAGAAGTTGTAAGCTACCACATAACATGGATGAACCTTGAGGACATTATTCTAAGTGAAATTAGTCAGTCACAAAAGAAGAAATACTTCATAGGACCACTATTGTAAATGATTAAGAAAAAGAACCCATCCTTAAAGGAGAGGGGGTTTTACTACTTACCAGGATGTGGGGGGTGTGGTGAGGGGAGGGAGGGGAAGGTGGAACACAGGGCAGGGAATAGACACAGGATAGTTTGGGTGTTAACGGATGAACAAAGCAGATGGGAGAACAATTAGGCAGGTTCACATGGGCTAAGTGGGACAGAGGTAATAATGATGTATGCACAACCTTGGACAACAGGGCTCTAGGATACAGGGATTGAGGCATGGTTGGAATGGGCAAAATGGGGGAAATAATGTTAAGATGCTTGGCTGTCTTTTGAATCTTAGTTTCTCTTTTATACCATAATAAAATAGACACTTGAGGGGAGAGAAAGGAATAGCCAGAAATATCACCATTTTCTGCCGATTACTGCTTGTAAGTCCATATTCTGCCTATTACTGATTGGAATAACTAAAATGGGACTACAACTTGCCCAGTGAATGAGGCTTCCTGTGGAGCCTCTGCATTGCATAAGACCATAGGTCGAATCCTGAACAGCATGCAGAATCTTCTGAGGTGGGAAATTTCCACTTGAAAAGACAAGCAGACCAGCCTGGAGTGGCTAGAACAGAAGATACATCTTGAAAGAAAGACTGACAGGAAAATCAAAAGTGCTAATGGCAGTCCGACTGATTACTACAAAACAAGCAAGTTGCTCTCCCAGGAGACGTCAAGGCAAGAGGTCAGGTCCCCTCAGGGCAAATCACTTTCTAAGACTAAGACTCAATGGGAATACAAGAGCAGATATGTGCTCTGACTGGTGACCATGTTGATTACCGCTAAGAGGAAGTGAGGGAAAAACAGCAGTAAAGCTCTAAGTTAAATCCTACCACATTCAATAGACTCCTGTGGACCAGGACAGAGATCTAGTAGGCCAGCAGTAAGGCAAGACCTGGGACTCCTGGGGCCAGTGTCAGTGACATTGCCACAAAGGACTAGAGTGAAGAATGAAGCATCCAGCTGATAAGAAGAGAAGGCATATGCACAAGAACAGCCATACTTGCAGATAATACCCACTTGAACTGGCTTCAATGACTGGATGATCAGTGCTCAACTAGAAGAAGAAAGAAGAGGAAAAAAAAAAGAGTAATCTGATACAATTTGATGAACTTGACCTACACCTATGGATGCATTAGCTCAAAAGAAGGAACAAATCTTTACAGCAAGGATCATCTCCACCTCCTTGATACACAAGGTAGACAGGGATGGGCAACTTGGAAATTGCCTCCCCAAAATGTGGGGGTTACAAATGCAAGAAGTGACTGGTTTACAAGCTTTCAAGAGGGAGCCTAGATCCAGAGGGCACAGAGGAAGGTAGATTCTCCACTGAGTAGTATACAATATGTCTGGGCAGGACTGATGAAAGGAGTTGGGGATAGCACTCATGTGGTACAATAGTGAATAATTACTATCAGGACTGACTGTGAGGGTTGGAAATGTAAAGGTAGATGTGTTCTAGCAAAATGAGGGGAGTGGTTGACTTTGTAGTCCAAAAGCAGAGGTCCTTGGGACCATCAAGTGAGAAGAGTGGAGTGTGGGACCCTACCCAGAGAAATAGTGATGCCAGAAAATGAGGAAGAGACGATGACGTGGAGAGATGGAGCGGCTGGGAACTCTAGACCCAGAGAGGGAGAGGGGCTGTGTGCTGATGACCAAGAAGCAAGTTTGCAGGGTATACCCTTTGGTTTGTTGATGATGCATGGACGGAATCGCAACCATGGCAATGAAACAATATATGATAGGATGAATTTAAAGCTGATGTTCTCCCATGTAAGCCATCACATAATTCACAATAAAACATTAAAAAACAAAACAGAACAAAACAAAACAAAAAACCTAACACAGTATGACAAACTGATAGACAGACTGGGAGTTAAACTTTCAAGTTGTCATTATGTTGTTGTTGTTAGGTATCATCTAGTTGGTACCAACTCATAGTGACCCTAGGCACAATAGAAGGAAACACTGACTAGTCCTGTGCCAACCAATCACTGCCATGCTTGAGCCGAGCCCATTGCTGCCACTCTACTAATCCATCTCGTTGGATTTCTTCTTCTTTTCTGCTGACCGTCCTCCTCTTTATCAAACATGATATCCTTCTCCAAGGACTGGTCCCTCCTGACAATATGTCTTAGTATGAGAGACGAAGTGTGACCGTCCTGGTGTCCAAGGAGCATTCTGGCTATATTTCTTCCATCACAAAATTGGTTGTTTATTGTGTGTGTGTGTGTGTGTGTGTGTGTGTGGTGGTGGTGAGTAAATATTTTAAACTGGAAATCTTGGTTCTGGATGTTCAACAACTAACCCTATTTCTGGAGCAGTGCTCTTTTAGTGGAGACAACAAGAGACTTGAGGGGCAGCAGTCTCTCACATCCCCCCACTCCTAAGTTGTTTATTCACTGCTAACATAGAAAATTCTTCCCTCACCCTCTGGAAACACACACATGCACACACAAACTCACCTTTGGCCCCACTCTAATTACATTTCCTAATCCCCCTCCTCCTCTTCTGGATAGACAACCACCCATTTGAAAGTGAGCCATGGTAGTGGAGCAGAGGATGAAGTCCACTGAGAAATGGCTGACCTGGTCACTGTTATGTCCCCAATGCTAAGACAGTGTCTGCCTGGAACTGGTCAATAAATACTTGCTGAATGAAAATATATATATATATTTGGATTGTTTTTGTCTATTTGGAAAGTACTGGAGTAAAGTGGTAAAGCCAGCTTCTGACTAGATGGAGTTAACAGTCTAACAAAAGAGATAAATAATAATAATAATAATACAAGAAAAGCACTAATCAGGAATGCTGATGGTTGCTATATAAGCATACTTGGAATCACAAAGAAGTCTTCTTTTTTGATGTTTGAAAGTTGAGCTGAACTATGTCAAAAGAATGGAAATTAATTAAAGGTGATGTGTGAAATAAAATGTAAGTAGAGGGAATGACAGAAGCAAAATCCACTAGCAACCGACTGAAAACACTAAATACTAAATATTACCTCAGACTCTTGAGTTGAATTGGATGTGAATGAATGTGGTAAGAGAAGGAGAAATATAGCTGCATATACATTAAAAAAACAGCAATTCCCTATTAATGAATAGATGTAGATAACAATTGGTACATGAACTTGAGAAACTAGCTAGCTAGTGCCTGACTGCAACTAGTGACTGATCTGAAATAAATCACAGTAAAAGATTCTGGAAAGGGTATGAGAAAAATTATGGAACAAAACTAAAAGTCATGAAAACAAGACCAGGCTTAGTAGTCTGAGAGAAATTGGTGGAATCAATGAGACTGTTACCTTTAGACAACCTCATGCCTGTAACAGAACTAACCCAAATAACTTAACATTAAGCCAAAGAATAGACAGACTTTAAGGCAAACACAAAAGTAAACACTCAATAAAACAATCAACAATATAGGATCAAAGAACAACATTTGCCCAGGGATAGCATTCAGCAGGGATAGGAATAAAGGCATATAGAAAATGGTAAGGATAGGGTGGAAATTGTAATCAATGTCACAAACAAAATGAATGGGAAACAATTTTCATTGTAAACATGCACACAAACTAAACTTTAAAAAAATTATAAGCATTAGAGTCAGAAACAACAACTCAACTCTCAGTTTGTTGTATTTTGGTGACTTTGAGTTGCTATGGTGCTGGAAACTATCCCCCCAGTATTTTGAATGCTAGCAAGGCCAATGCACCCATGAAAGACAGATTTCAGGTGAGCTTCCAGAGTGAGACACATGAGGAATATGGAGAAACAGACTACTTTTGAGTAATTAGCCCCTGAAAACTTTATGAATAACAGCGGGACAGTATATGATAGCACCAGAATATTGAATATAAAACATGATGATGAGTACCATAATATTGTCAGATATAGTGTCAGAAGATGATTACCTCAGACACACAAAATATGACTGGAGAAGAGCTGCCTCCACAGAGTAGAGTTGACAAGATGATGCAAATGGAATAAAACTTTGGGGACCTACATTTGCTGATGGGGCATAACTCAAAATAAGGAGAAACAGCTGTAAACACCCTTTAACAATCTGAACATGAAAGGTACAAAGTATGAATTTAGGAAAATTGGAAGTTGTCAAAAATGAAATGGAATGCATCAAGATTGATAACCCAGGCATTAGTGAGCCAAAAATGGACAGTTATTGACCATTTTCAGTGTGACAATCACATGGTTTACTATGCCTGGAATGACAAATTTTGGGAGAACTGTGTCACATTCATCATCAAAAAGAATATATCAAGATATATGTTGAAGTAGAATGCTGTCTCTGATAGGAAAATATCCATATGCAAACAAGGAAGACCAGTCAATATCACTCTTATTAAAATTTATGCACCAACAACTGAAAATAATGATAATGAAATTAGAGAATTCTATCAACTCCTTAGTCTGAAATTAATCAAATTTCAAACAAGTTGAACTGATAATTATTGTCAACTGGAATGCAAAGAGTGGGAACAAACAAGATCAGTAGTTGGAAAATATAACCTTGGTGAAAGTAATGTTGCTATAGGTCACATGGTAGAATTTTTCAATACCAATAAGTTCTTCATTTCAAATACCTTTATTAAATAATATAAAAGAGGACTATACACATGGACAACAACAATAGAATACAGAGAAATCATATTAACTACATCTGCTGAAAGAGATGGTGGAAAAGTTTCTTAACAGCAGTACAAAAAAGGCCAAGGGAAGACTTGGGTACAGATCACCAAATGCTCATATGTGCGTTCAGATTGAAGATGAATAAAGTTAAAACAAGTCTATGAAATCCAGAATTTAACCTTGAACATATCACACTGGAATTTAATGATCATCTGAAGAACAGATTTGATGTATTGATACTAATTACTGAAAATCAGTACAATTGTGGCATGACATCAAGAACATCATAGAAGAATAAAGCAAAAAGGCATTGAGAAGATAGGAAAGAAGGAAAGACCAAAATGGATGTAGAAGAGACTCTGAAACTTGCTATCTAGTGTAAAGATGCCAAAGCAAGTGGAAGAAATGAGGAGGTAAAAGAGCTGAATATAAATTTTCAAAGGCAAATCCAGAAGACAAAGTCAAATATTACAGTGAAATGTTTAAAGGGCAGGAGTTAGAAAACCAAAAGAGAAGAACACACTTGGGAATTCTCCACTTGATAGAATTTAGGAAAAAATTCATGCCTTGACTTGAGATGTTGAATGATTCTATAGGCTAATATACAAAAATAGTGCCTTGATGATAGAAATGATGCTGGAGAACGCATGATAGAATTCTGCAAAACCAATGATTTGTTCATTTCCAATACCTTCTTTAGACAGCTTAAGAGATGACTATACACATGGACCTCACCAGATGGACTACATAGAATTGAAATTGACTACATCTGCAGAAAGAGAAGATGGAAAAGTTCCATATCATCAGTGAAAACAAGGCCAGGGGCAGACTGTGGAACAGACCATTAATTACTCATATGCAAATTCAATCTGAAGCTGAAGAAACTGAAAGCAAGTCCATGAGGGCCAAAATATGACCTTGAATATATCCCACCTGAATTTAGAGATCATCTAAAGAACAGCTTTGATACAGTAAATACTAAAGACCAGAAGAGTTGTGGGATGACAACAAGAACATCATACAGGAAGAAAGCAAAAAGGCATTAAGAAGACTAGAAAGAAGGAAAAATTCAAGCCTCAATTTTCATTATTGAAAGATTATCTGTGCAAATTATTGAAGGATTCAGAAAGCATCAAGAGAAGATGGAAGGAATACACAGAGTCACTGTACCAAAAGGAAATGGTTAATGTTCAAATGTTTCAAGAGGTAGCATATGATCAAGAGCCAATGATAGTGAAGGAGGAAGTCCAAGGTGCATTGAAGGAGTTGGCAAAGAACAAGGCACCAGGAATTGATGGAATAAAAATTGAAATCTTTCAAGAAAGTGAGGCGGCACAGGAGGCACTCACTCATCTATGCAATGAAATTTGAAAGACAACTATCTGGCCAACTGATTGGAAGACATCCATATTTATGCCTATTGCAAAGAGAGGTGACCCAATGGAACGCGGAAATCAATTCCTCCAGCTTGAGAAATGACAAGGAGCTGCCAGAGATACAAGCCAGATTCAGATTAGTATGTGGAACTAGGGATATCGACTGCTGACACCAGATGGATCTTGGCTGAAAGCAGAGAATTCCAGAGAGATGATTATCTGTGCTTTATCAACTACACAAAGGGTTTTTACTATGGATCATGACAAGCTGTGGCCAACATTGAGGAGAATTAATATTCTGGAAAACTAAATTATGCACATGAGCAACCTGCACATGAACCAAGAGGAAGTCCTGGGAACAGAACAAGGAGACACTGAATTGTTTAAAATGAAGAATGGTGTGTGCCAGGGTTGTGTTCCTTCACTATACTTATTTAATTTGTATGCTGAGACAATAATTTGAGAAGCTGGATTATATGAAAAAGAATGTGACTTCAGGATTGGAGGACTATTCATTAACAACCTTTGATATGCAAATAATATCACCTTGCTTACTGAAAGCGAAGAGGACTTAAAATACTTACTGATGAAGACCAAAGGCCACAGCCTTTGATATGGGTTGCATCTCAATAACAAAAAATGAAAATCCTCACCACTGGACCAATATGTAACATCATGATAAATGGTGAAAGATTGAAGTTATCAAAGACTTAATTTAGCTTGGATCGACCATCAACACTCATGAAACAGCAGTCATGAAATCAAATGATGTATTTCAAATCAGCTGCACAAGACATTTTCTTAAAGTGTTCAATAACAAAGATGTCAGTTTGAGGATTAAATTGCACCTGTCCCAAGCCATGGTATTTTTAATAGCTCCATATACATGTGAAATTTGGACATGCATATGGAGAATGAGGAAGACCATAGAGGAATTAATACATTTTAGTTACGATGTTGGAAAAGAATATGAAACGTACCAAGACTGCTAGAAAAACAAATAAATTTGTGTTGGAAGAAGTACCATAAGAATGTTCCTTAGAAGTCAAGATGACCAAACTTCATCTCTTATAGTTTGGACGTATTATCAGGAGGAACTAGTCCCTGGAGAAGGACATCGTGCTTGGTAAAGCAAAGGGTCAACAAAAAGTAGGGGGACCCCCAAAGATGGATTGACTCAGTAGCAACAGCCATGGGCTCAAGCATATTAGCAATTGTGAGAGTGATTGGGTAGTGTTTCATTCTGTTGTGCATAAGATTATTATGTGTCGGAATTGATTCAATAGTACTTAACAACAACAAAAGAATCAGAAAGATCATGCAAAACAAACAAGCAAACAAACAAGCAGAAAAGAGTTGCTACGTAGTGGTTATGAATTGGGCTGCGAACCGCAAGGTCAGCAGTTCGAAACTACCAGCTGTTCCGCAGGAGAAAGATGAGGCATTCTGCTCCTGTAAAGATTTACAGCCTCGGATACCCTGAACAGGGTCACTATGAGTTGGAACCGACTCCATGGCACATAACAACAACAACAACAGTTATTTCGGAGCCCATTGTAAGCCTCTACTTGCAATATTGAAGGAATCTATGGGCAAAATATTGAATGATGCAGAAAGCATCAAAAGAAGACCAGTTATCAGAGATGACTACTTATCTCCTGTGTCTGAATTGTAGAAAGGAATATTTTCTTTGTGTGTACCATAGAATGAATAGTAATTTTATCATTTATATATGCAGATATGTTAAAGTGGTTTCTAAATTTATTTTTTAAAGTCCAGTACATGAAGAAGGGAATATATTTATTGTGAAATCACATTTTGAGTTGTATTGTACAATTATAAATTATTCTTAATAAGTAGCTTGGTTTAGTCTACATTGCTTAAATATTTCATCAAGTGTCTCAGTTTTCATATCAAATTCTATCTATTAATTGTTATTATTAATGTTAGAACTCTTCTTTAGAACATTTTAACTGATATGTGCGTTGAGATTAAATAGAATTAATGATGACAGGGTAATATTGTCCAGATTTAAAAATAATAATCTTAATAGTAGCCAAATTTTTCTCTGAGGCATTTTGTACTTAATAAAGACATGTTGCATTTTTTCTAGCTCCCCCCCCACCCCCACCCCGCCGCCCTTCCCTGTCAGGTCTTGGTTCAGGTGCAATTGAATAGGAGGATAGGTAGCAGGCAGACAGAAATAAAGAAGGAGAAGTAGTGGTGGAGGAAGGGACAAATCGTAAAATGGATAATTAACCTGTGAGTTAATCCAAAATTGACAGATGTGAAAAATGATCATACCTTGTTACAGTCAGAAACATTAAACACTTCAAAAGTTCAATAAATAATTTAGGTTCATTTTTCCTGCATAATATTTCATGAATAACTATTCAAGCACACTGCAGGTGGCATTTGATGTTAGTAAAATATTCATATCTATTCAATTGTGACTTAATAATTGGACACACTTTAATATTGTAATTAGGAAAGAAGCAATTCACTGTTTTCACTAAAAAGACTCCTATTCTGCTACCAAAAACACAGCATGTATTTTTGATTTCCCCACTTTGAAGGAAGTTTTTCATTTATTCAAATTGTAGGATTGGCATTCTGCCCACTAGAAAGTGAAGAGAAATTCAGAAAGGAATATAATTTACCTTGATCATAAAAGCACAGAGATAGAAAATGAAAAAAAAAAAGTGTGCTTGCACATTTAAAAACCTAAAAAGCATTAAACCATACACTGTGACTAGTGTATATTCTAATATATACATATATAATTACATATTCAAGTGTATAACATATATAATATAGTTTATATATACAGTAAGGAGTCCTGGTGTGGTGCTGTAGGATAAGCACGGAACTGCTATCCATAAGGTTGGAGGTTAAAACCCACCAGTTGCTCATTGGAAATCCTATGGAAGATCACTATGAGTCACAATCAACTCAACAGCACTCAACAGTGATCAACAACAGTAACATATATAGTAAATATATGTTAGAATATGCGGGGGTTAATGTATATTTAATATACCTAATACAGTTTAGGGAGTCCTAGTGTGGCAATGTATGGCACTGTGAAGTCTTGGTGTGGAGCTGTGGCCTAAAGCGTCAGACTGCAAAGTCATTTGAACTGCAAGGTTGGTGGTTCAAGCTCACCAGCTGCACCTTGAAACCCCTATACAGGGTCGCTATGAGTCAGAATCGACAGCACTTTACAACAAGAAAGTATGACACTGTAAGGAGTGCTGGTAGCGTAGTGGCTATGAATTGAGCTGCAAACTGCAAGGTCAGCAGTTTGAAACTAACAGCTGTTCTTCGGGAGAAATCCTGTAAAGATTTACAGCCTTGGAAACCCTGTACAGGGTCGCTATGAGTCGGAACCGACTCCACAGCACATAGCCACCAATCACCACCAGTATGGAGGTATAAGATAAGCACTGAATTGGCAAGGTCGGCAGTTCAAACTAAACAGCAGCTCTTCAGAAACTCTATCTATATAGGGTTGCTGTGAGTAAAAACAGACTTTACTGCAATTAAGAACAATGACAATAGTACAGTATATGCTTAACACAGTACTGCATACAGAATTTAAGAGCTGGAAAATCATTTTTATTTATCATTATAAACTAGGTCAAAGAGGTTAATTAGGTTAAAAAATGCAATGCATTTTTTACCTCTTTTTGTTTGCTTTCAGTATGACTCAACAGTAGTACATTAAGCAATATTATAGAAAATGAATTTATAAACAGAATATTATGGAAGGCAATTTAAAGGAGTCACTGTACATTTTGTATTTTTTGTTAGGTGCTGTCCAGTTGGTTATGACCCATAGCCATCCTATGCTCAAAAGAACAAAACAATGTCTAGTCCTTCGCCATCCTCACAATTGTTGCTAAGGTTGAGCCCATTACCCTATGGCATTGAAGGTCTTTCTCTTTATCATTGACCTTCCACTTCACTAAGCATAATGCCCTTCTCCAGGGTCTGGTCCTTCCTGATAACATGTCCAAAGTACATGATATGGATTTTTACCATCCTTGCTACCAAAGAGCACCCGGACTATACTTCTTCCAAAAAAGATTTGTTTGGTCTTCTACCCTTGCTTCTAAAGTGTATTCTGACTATATTTCTTACAACACAGATTTGCTTGTTTCTGATACTTTCAATATACTTCTCCATAACAAGAACTCAAATGTATCAATTATTCCATGGTCTTACTTTTTTATACAGTTTATATAACAATATTTAATAAGCATGGTAGTTCTATACAATTTACATTACAAAAATTAATAAGCATGGTATAATAATAATTAGAAAACATTGATAGTTTCTGCTTTCCCTCCAGTCTCTTCTATTAACACTGTTAAAGATAAGTCAATCAATGTGCCCCATAGGGAGTTGTAAAACAGAATCAGACACCTCAGATGTCATTTAAATCAAACCAAGTTCTCATTTAAAACAACAACAACAAAAATTGTACATATAAGTGATATGAGATGCTACCAGGAGAATTATTTTTCTTTACCTGTTCCCATGATTCCCCCATCAGAAAGGAAGAGAGATAAGCAGAAAGAAATAAATAAAGGAAAGAAGGAAGGAAGGAACAAAAAACTACAAAATTCTCTTAGGTTCCTACTGTTGTTGTTGGTGTTAAGTACCGTGCAGTCGGTTCTGACTCATAGTGACCTTGCACAGAGTTTCTGAGGCTGTAAATCTTTACTGGAGCAGAATGCCTCATCTGTCTCCCGCTGAGCCGCTGGTATTGTCAAAATGCTGACCTTGAGGTTGGCAGCCCAACTCGTAACCACTACGCTACCAGAGCTCCTTGTTAGGTACCAGAAATTTTGTCCTGACCTATAGTAACTACATGCACAGCAGAATGAAACACTACCAGGTCCTGTATCATCCTCAAAACTGCTGTTATGTTTGAGACCAATATTGCTGACACCGTGTTTATCCATCTCCTTTTGTGTTGTCCTATTTTTTGATGACCCTTTAATTTACCAAGTATGTTGTTATTCTTCAGGGAGTGGTTTTTCATGACAACGTGTCCAAAGTAAGAGAGACAACATCTTGCCATCCTCACTTTTATCGAGAAGTCTGGCTGTGCTTATTCTAAGATCGATTTCTTTATTATTCTGGAAGTCCATGGCACTTTCAATATTCTTTGTCAACACCATGATTCATATGCATCTGTTCTTCTCTATTTTTTCTTATTCATTTCCAACTTTCATACACATATTGTTATTGTTGATGTTAAGTGCCTTCAAATAAATTCTGATTCATAGCCACCATCCTTATACAGGGTTTCCGGTGAGTGGCTGATGGGTTTGAACAGCCGATCTTGCCATTCAAACCAATTTTATGGTCCAGTGCTTATCTTCCAGCACTGCATGAGGACTCCTTCATATGCATATTGCTGTTGTTTAGTGCCATTGTGTCAATTCTGACTCATAGGACCTTGTATAGGGTTTTTGAGGAGTGGCTGATGAGCTTGAACCACTGACCTTGAGGTTAAAACTGGCATTGCAGTTCAGAGTATTAACCCATAGCTCCATACCAGCACTCATCATATGCACATGAGGCCATTGAAAGTACTAATGGGTCCTCAAAGTGATATCTTTGCTCTTGAACATTTTAAAGTGGTTTTTGGTAGCAGATTTGCCTAATGCAAAATGCTGTTTTGTTTCTTGACTTCTATTTCCATGAGTGTTGATTGTGGATCCAAACAAATTGAAGCCTTTGATAGATTCAATCTTTCCTCCATTGATCATGATGCTATTTATTGGTCCAGTTATGAGGATTTTTGTTTACATTGAGGAACAATCCATACTTAAGGCTGTATGTTAGTCTTTGGTTATCCTTAGGAAATACTCTTTGCATCTAATAAGCAAGGTTGTGTCATCTGTGTATCACGAGTTGTTAATGAAAGTTTTCCAATCCAAACTCCCTGTTCTTCTTCATATAATCTAGCTTCTCAAATTATTTATTCAGCATATAGATTGAATAAATATGGTTAAAGGACACAACCTTGGCACACATCTTTCCTGTTTTTAAATCATTTGTTGTTGTTATTGTTGTTAAGGGCTCTCCAGTTGGTTCTGAGCCATAACAACCCTGTATTGAGTTTCTGTGGAGTGGCTGGTGAGCCTGAACCACTGAACTTGCAGTTCAAATAACTTTGCAGTTCAGCACACTACCTGGCAGCACCATACCAGGACTCCTTAAACCATTGAATATCCCCGTATTGTGTTCTAATGATTGACTCTTAGATTATGCACAGGTTCTATAGCAGCATGATTAAGTATTCCAGAATGCCCGTTCTTCCCAATGTTACCCATAATTTTTATAATCCACACAGTCGAATGTCTTTGTGTACTCAATAAAGCACAATTAAGCATCTTTCTGATATTCTCTGCTTTCAACCAAGTTCCATATGATGTCAGAAATAATATACCCTATTCCATGTCCTTTTCTGAATTTCTGACAGAGTCCTATAGATACGATGCTACAATCATTTTTAAATTAGTTTCAGCAAAATTTTATTTACATGTAATGTTAATGATATTGTTCAATGATTTCCACATTCCATGGAGTCATCTTCCTTTACAATGGGCACAAATATAGATATCTTAAAATTAGTTGGTCAGGTAACTGTCTTCCTAATTTCTTTGCATAGATGAGTGAGTGTCTCCAGTGCTACATGAGTTTGTTGAAACATTTCATTTGGTCTGTCAGTTTCTGGAGCCTTGTTCTTCAGCAATGTCTTCAGTATAGCTTGTACTTCTTCCTTCAGTATCATTGGTCTTGATCACCTGCTACCTATTGAAATGGTTGAGAATCAGTCAAGTATTTTGGCATAGAGTCTGTTATTCCTTCCAGTGTCTTTTGCTATTTTGCCCATGTTATTGTTGTTTGATGCCATGGAGTACATTCTGACATAATTATGATGTTATGGGGTATAATATATGCTCACATATTGCTTGAACTCAATTTAAGACTCAGGTACATGCAAACAAACAGATTTCATGCTGAGACCTTAATGATATATTTTATTAGTCTTATAATGTCTCAAAGTGTCTTACATATTTAAATGTAGGTCTTAACAACAGAGAACAAAGGACATTATTGACAGTCACAGATGGAATACAAGATATAAGAGCTATGCATTTCCAAAAGCTACTCATTTTTTCTTCTTTTGATGAATAGATTAAGGGATGACGTTATAAAGAAGTGAGAAGTGAGATTCGGATTCCACTGTCAGGTTCAAATTCTTAATAAATTTGAGGGAAATCTAAGAAAAAGATGATATATGGCTGCTTGTATGCTTCCATAACCCTGCAGTACTGATGTTACAAGAGAACAGAGGGCATGCAGTTTTACCAGCTTTGATGTCAAAAACATGTGGATGCTTGGGGGGACAAGTGATACCACCACAGAGTTCTCTTAAGCCCAGAGACTATATCAGAACAATATGGATACAAACCATTATAGACTATGGCCCCCAGATTCATCACATTGGATACTGGCCTGCTTGCTGAGTATGCCTGGATAGCTGGATGCCCATGAGACGGCCCTACATACCTGTTTCTGTATCTCCGGTTCATGTGCCCTGTTTTTCCAGTTCTGCAGCATACCTGCTTAGGCCTTTGTCCTGTCACCCTGCAGCCCCTCTGTTTTAGCACTGATGTCCTGCTCTGTGCCTGGATTTGGAATCCCTGCCTTTCGTGCCAACCTGCCAATCTTGGTTTGCCTGACCTGCTCTTGGGTCTCTCATACCCTTACATTTGTGATCCATTTCCTTGATATAAACTTCTCTTTATATACATATGTGTATATGCTTCACTAAGTTTGCTTCTTTAGAAAACCTGGCCTAAGACAGACCTCAACACAGGAAAATATAAAACTTAAAATATATTTTAAAAAGAAGTTTAAATAAAATAGGAAAGGTAATTTCAGTAAGTACAAGATATTAGCTATATTTTGGAAATTAAAAATGATATGGAAGATGGTGTTAAGAACATTGGAATTCTGAAAGTAAAGATAATATGCTTCTAAAAGAAATACCAAAAGTGATCAAGGAGTTGCAAATGTTATGCATTGCAGGAGTTTGCATTAGAAGCCTTGCCTCCATTCATGACACTAATTGTTTATTCTCTGAAGAAAGAAAGTAGTACAGGGTTCCCTTTTAGGCATATATGCCATGGCAGAAAGAAGGAGTTATGGGATGGAAAACAAGGAGACTTATTATATTTTTCATAATTAATAATGGTAACCGCAACCTTTTCCTTTCAAACGTTCAGAATGTTTACAGCTAGGAATCGGCTTTTGAAGGAAATGTAAAATTATTCTTTGGCCATTTTAGAAGACCAATCAAGCTTTCTAGATATTGACAATTAAGGGTTCTTTGAAAACTAATCAACTCTTTAATTGAGTTAAAATCCACCCACTTACTAACCCCAACAAAGGAAGGTTCACTGAGCAATTTTAGTGTTTTACTCTTAAATGGAAATCTGTCACCAAACATCCATGGGATGTTTATAATACTATAGCCATTAATATAAAAGAAAAAGAAAACTTATTTGAAACTAAAAAGACTTAATGCAAGCATCAGAAATTAATGGCCTTCCCAAAGGAAAAATTTTAAACAAACATTTAAAAAATAAAATAACTGAAAAAAAATATAGCATAAATCAAAGAATAGAGGAGTCCTCATATGGAGCTGTAGAATAAGCACCCAGCTGATAACTGAATGATAGATCATTCAAACCCACCTGCTACTGGTAAGAAACCCTATGCAGAGTTGCTATGAGTTGGAACTGACTTGACAGAACAACCGCAACGAAAGAAGAGTAGAAGCTATGAAGTATGGCAATCTGAATCAGGACATGGCTACTAGAGACAAAAAATATGATCACTAAAATAAAGGAAAAAATGAAATGATCAAAGGACAAAATCAATAAATCTTCCTAAAATACAATTCAAAGATAAAGAAATGAAAAATTGCTGGGAAACTGAAATGAAATAAAAAACAGAGCATCAACATAAGAATTCTATTTTTGGAATAACAGAAATTCTAGAAAGCATAGTCAGAGAGATAAAAGAAGGAAATTATCAAAGAAATAGCAAAAGAATGTGCATGGAGCAGGTTATTTCTGAAAATAATACATTTTCTTGGGGTTCCATTTGGAAGGTTTTCAAGACAGAAAAATGGAGCTATACACCATCCTTGAAAGGGCTGGAAGCAAATGGGTACTGGAAACTGACTAGAAGGAGATAATGCCCACCAACCGCCCATGTAAGCACTGCAAGTCTTAGAATTTTCATAGGCACTGGTCATTTCTCTGACCCATTGCTTGATGAACTGAGGCTGGAGATTTTCAGAGAATATCTGACGTCGGAAAGGCTCAAGCAGGGAGGTCACTGTTCACCGCAATCTCAGCTGCCATCGTGGGAGATTCTCAGCTCTGCCTGGCAACTAATGTAAAGCAAGAAACTAGGGGTTGAGAGGAAGATATCATTGGTATATATTTTATTAATGATACAGGTTTGAATCATATAATTCTTGAAGGCTTGGTATTTGTACAATGTACGTCTACTACTGCTCCTGAATCCCTCCCCTTGGCAGACACTAATTCAACTATATGTGGAAAGGGATATTGAGACATGGATTCCAAGCTTTTCTTCTGCCATGCAGAGGAAAAAATAGAAGGTGGTGGTGATGATACTGCTTTGTCTATAAAATATCCAGCATGGAAATATTCCAGAACTGAAATATATTTTTGTCCATATTGAAAGAGCCTAAACACTTTCGAAGCACCATAAATGAAAAAGGTCAATGCAAAATAATACCATATAAAATATCAGGACTTTGAAAAAGAAAAGAAAGATACCAACACCTTCTTACAAGGGAAGAAGGAAACAGCAAAACCAAAGAAACAAAAAACAGAATTATGTCAGAATTACCAAACACAATAAAAGTATGATAAAATCAAGGGAGCAAAGTCTTCATAATTTTAAGGAAAATTATTGCTGACTTAAAATGTCAAGCTAAACCAACATGTCTATCAAGGATAAAATTTCAATTGAATGTGGACTTAAATTATATA
>NW_006408720.1:4360464-4364111 GCF_000296735.1 Chrysochloris asiatica | reverse complement strand
ATATTAAAAAAAAAAATCTAGCAATGCCTTAAAGAATAAAATACTTCAGAACAAAGAAAACTCCCCAAAGGGAAAGTTGGAGCATCTAGGAAGCAAAATTTACAAGACAGGAAATCAGAAAATTACAGACGTATCACAGTGTTTGAGACAAAACAGTCTAGATTGGAACAGAAGGATTAAAGAATGAAGCCCTTTGGGAAGGAGATTTCTTTGATATCAGGGAAACCTGAAGAGAAAATAATTGTAAATAAATAAATCACAAAGCACTAAAAGATTTTCAAAGGAAAAGTAGTTATAGTATATCATTTAGTTAGCAATTTGCAGTATTTTTATACTCCTAAAACCATTAACAGTTAGAAGCCCTGTTAGCTTGGTGGATTTCGAACTGGACTGCTAACTGCAAGGTCAGAAGTTCAAATCTACCAGTCACTCGACAGGAAAAAGATGAGGCTTTCTGTTCCCATAAAGATGTACAGCCTCAGAAGTCCTACACAAGGTCATTATGAGTAGGAACCAACTTGACGGCACATAAGCAACAATACCACCACTAACAGGTAACACATATTAGAGCTGCCTAGAGGTTAACTCTTCAACACGTATCTGTCAGTTTGTGCTAATGTGGTAGCTTGTGTACTACTGTGCTTCTGGAAGCTATGCCACTGATATTTTAAATACCAGCAGGGTCATCTATTGTGGACAGGTTTTTGCTGAGCATCCAGACTAATACAAATTAGGAGGAAGGAAAGATGGACTTCTTCTGAATGTTTAGCCCCTGAAAACCTTATGAACACCAGTGGAACCCTGTCAGCTAGCACCAGAATATTGAATATTGAAGCAGGATGATAGTATCAGAGTATTGTCAGATATAGTACATTCTTAGTAAAGTGAAGGGTCAGCAATAAACAGACCCCAAAAGAGATGAATTGGCACAATGGTAGGATTGTGAGGCTGGCACAGGACCAGGGAGTGTTTCGTTCTGTTGTGCAGAGGGTTGTTATGAGTGGCAACAAACTCAACTATACCAAACAACAACAACTGAGGTTAACTCTGTTGGCATGGAGGAAGATGGCAGAGTCAAATAAGAAAAATGAATCCTCATAAAACATAATGTAACATGTTGTTATTGTTGTTGTTGCTGCTTATTGTTGTTGTTGTCTAGTAGGTTCTGACTCATAGCTACCCTGATTAGCAGCTGGCAGGTTTGAACTGTTGACCTTGTGCTCAGCCTACAGCACCACACCAGGAGTCCCAAAATAGTTAATGTATAAAATTTATGAATCAAGATGTATCAAATATGAGCATATTACCTTTCATTGGAAGATTAAAAGATTATACATTTGAAAATGTGTGCCTTAATATGAAGTGTAGGAGAGTGATCTATAAATATTCCACATTAGCATGGGAGGAAAGGAAAGGAGACAAAAGTTCAGCCTGCGTTGTATCTTACTCTCGAAAACTAAGTATATATTTTCATTTGAAAACATCACTTTTTAAATTATCTAATCACTCCAAATGAGTTGCAAGATGATATCAGCAAACCAGGGTACATCAAATCAGACAACTCTTATTAGGAACTGAAAAAGGAGACTCAATAATCCATTCTGCAAATGCAAATGTATGTTCAAATTCTTGTTGTTAGGTACTTTGGAGGAAGCTCTGACTCATAGCAACCCTATGCACAATGGAATGAAACACCGTGTAGCCCTGCACCTATCCTCACCATAGAAACAACTTTTGATACCATTGCTGCTTCCACTGTGCCAATCCATCTTGTTGGGAGTCTCCCTCTGTTTTGCTCACTCTCAACTTTACAAAACATGATATCCTTCTCCAGGGTCTAATCCTTCCTGATAAGATGTCTGAAGTATGAGAGATGAAGTTTGGCCATCCTGGCTACTAAGGGGCATTCTGGCTACACTTCATCCTACATAGATTTGTTTGTTCTTCTTGCAGTCCATGATACTTTTAATATTCTTCTCCAACATCATGACTGAAATTCATCAATTCTTCTATGGCTTTCTTTATTCATTTGTCCAACATTCACATGCATATGGCTTGGATCAGGTGCACCTTGTTTCTCAAACAGCTATCTTTGCTCTTGAAAGCATTAAAGACATCTTGTGCAACATGTTTGTCTTATGCAATATGTCCTTTTGTTTCTTGACTGCTACTTCCATGAGTGTTGGTGGTTGATCAGAGCAAAATGAAGTCGTTAACAACTTCAATCTTTCTCCATTTATGGTGATGCTATTTGTTGGTCCAGTGGTGAGGATTTTTGTTTTCTTTACATTGAAATACAATCCATACTGAATGTTGCATACTTTGATCTTCATCAGTAAGTATTTTAAGTCTTCTTCCTTTCCAGCAAGCAAGGTTGTGTCATTTGCATGTTACAGGTTGCTAATGAGTCTTCCTCTAATCCTAGTGTCATGCTCTTCATATAATCCAGCTTCTAGGGTTACTTGCTCAGCATACAGATGGAATAAGTATGGTGAAAGGACACAATCCTTGTAGTTATCTTTACTGATTTTGAACCATTCAGCATCCATCCACTTGTTCTGTTGTAAAAACTGCCTCTTGAACTATGTACAGGTTCCTCATGAGCACAATTAAGTGATCTGAAATATTCATTTTTTGAAATGTTATCCATAGTTCATTAAGATTCACACAATTGAAAGCCTTTATCTAGTCAATAAAGCACATGTAAACATCATTTTGGTATTTTCTACTTTCACCCAAGATCCATCTGACATCAGCAATTATTTCCATAGTTCCAAGAACCATTCTTAATCCATTTTTGAATTTTCAGCAAAATTTTACTAGGATATCATATTAATCTTATTGTTTGATGATTTCCACATTACATTTGGTCACCTTTCTTTGTATTGGGCACAAATATGGATCTCTTAGAATTAGTTGACCAAGTAGCTATCATCCAAATTTCTTGGTATGGATGAATAAGCATGTGCAGTACTACAACATTTTGTTGAAGGATTTTTATTATTATTCTGTTAATGTCTGTTATCTTGTTTTAGAATTATTTTCTGCAAAGCTTTACTTGTATGTGATAGTAATAATATTGTTTGATGATTTCCACATTCCATTGCATCACTTTTCTTTGGGATTGGCGCAGATATGGGTCTCTCCCAATCAGCTGGCCTGGTATCTGTCTTCTAAATTTCTTGGCATTTGGAAGGGGTTACTTCCTTTGTTGCATCAGTTTGTTGAAAAATTTCAATTTGCATTCCATCAATTCATAGAGTCTCATTTTCTTCCAACGTTGTCAGTGCAGCTTGGACTTCTTTCTTGAGTACCACTGGTTCTTGGTCATATGCTTCCTCTTGAAATGTTTGAACATTGACCCTTTCTTTTTTTTAAAAATTGTTTCTTATTTAATTTCCTAGAATTTAATACATTATTTTGCATGTAAATTAATAGATTGTTTTCCATATAAAACGCTTGAAAATATCACCAATCATGATTTCCTGTAATAACTGGTTACAGGATCACTGTATTAGAATTTTTTAGCTCGATGTGGCACTGTAGCATAAACACTGGCTACAGTAGCATATGCTACTGTAGCGTAAGTGCATGGCCACACTTCATAGAGCCATTGTTTTCTTTCCAGCTTTTTTGATGCTTTCTGC
>NW_006408720.1:4358127-4359384 GCF_000296735.1 Chrysochloris asiatica | reverse complement strand
AGCTGGTGAGTTTGAACTGCTGATACTGAAGTCCAGTGCATTATAGTATTTGGTAAATTAACAAATATATACAAAGAAGTATACATATTATAAAGGTGTTTAATGTTACTCTTTTATTTCTTTTGTTTCATTGAATTGTGTAAGTAGCTCTAAATTACATTATATAATTGAGTATTGAGCATCCTAATAAGTCAGGGAATAACTAATAATAAGTGTTGTTGTATTGGATGGTAAGTGCCATTGAGTCAGTTCCAACTCATAGAGACCCTGTATAGGGTTTCACAGGGACAGCTGGTGGGTCTGTATAACCAACCTTGTGGTTAGCAGTCCAGCCCTTATCCTACAGCACTATATGAGGATTCCAATTATTATAAGAATAATAATATCTGACTAATCCATTTCATACTTAAAACAACTAGAAAACATAGATGCTATTATCTACACAATCATGAATAGCAGGATAAATTATCCAGAATAAATAACTCTAAGTAATTTCAGATTCACTGATTTCTTTCCTCCTTGCTGCTGATAATCTTCAACCTGTCCACATCCCCTCTGCCACTGCCTTCATCTCTTACCTTCACTTCAGAGCTTTCTTGTACTCCTTCTTTAATCTTTCCATGTCTAATCCACCTTCTTTGTCAATTTGGAGGTAGCCCCATCATAGAACTATTTTGAATTATCATCATCCTTTATCTGATCTCTAGCCTACTTACAACATAACCTCTGTATCAGAACCATTATTAAAACTCTGGATGATATGCACCAGGACCTGCATTTCAGTGGCTCCATGCATTTGCTTTACATATTCCCTCTACTTGTGAAGCCATTCTTTCACTTCTTGTACTATGAAAATTCTTTTCATCTTTCAGAAGTTAGGTTAGATAATGCTTGTTTTTTGAAACCTTTCACTGTTCCTTAATGATAATTAATCATTTTTTTTAAACGTAATTTGAGTTTTTTTGGTGTACATGTGTGTGTGTGTGTTTTGCTGCATTATGTGTTATGTGTTCACATCATAGTTTCATAGTCTTACTTTTCTCTTCTAGCTCTTTATTACATTTGTTGTTATTATTATTAAGTGCCTTCAAGTTAGTCCCAACTCATAGCAACTCTGTATAGGGTTTCTGAGGAGCAGCTGGTGGGTTTGAATTGCCAACTTTGTAATTCACAGTCCACTGCTGCTCTTACAGCACCACACTAGGAGTCCTTATTACATTTAATCTTATGTATATCTGCCGGTGTGGATCATGACAA
>NW_006408720.1:4347995-4357107 GCF_000296735.1 Chrysochloris asiatica | reverse complement strand
CTAACAACAAAAACATCAAATCTTCTGCTTCAGAGAACACAGTTGTCTGATGACTTCTGCTGCAAGACCACTTGCTGAAGTCAGATTTCTGTAGGCTGCTTCTGTCCAACAACTGAGCATGATGGGATAAGAATTCTGACTCACTGCTTTGAGATGCAAAACTCATTTAATCCTAGTCAATGTCTCTACCAACATAATCCTTTCTCCTTTTGTCTCCCTTTTTCTTCTCAGAATGTTCCTTCTTTTATGTATAACATAAAAAGTAATTTCTTTATGTCTAATCCTGAAAGATTCAGTACCATGCTACCTTCTTGAGGAAAAAGGATTGTTTCTTATTTAATTTCCTAGAATTTAATACATTATTTTACATATAAGATAATGCACTCTTTTGCATATAGAACAATTGAAAATATCACCAATCATGATTTCCTGTAATAACTGGTTGTTGGTTTTGGTTATGTTCCCTGGAGTTAGCTCCGACTCATAGCGACCCTGTACAGGATTTCTGAGGCTGTAAATCTTTACGGGAGCAGAAAGCCTCATCTTTCTCCCACAGAACAGCTGGTAATTTCGAACTGCTGACCTTGATGTTCATAGCTCAATTCGTAACCACTACACTTATAGGATCACTTCATTAGAATTTTTGAGCCCAATGTGATACTGTAGCATAAGTACTGGACTGGTAATGCAAGGCCACACTTCAAAACTACCAGCCACTCTCTGAAACCCCATAAGGGTTGGAACCAACTTAAAGGCAGACAACATCAATAATACAAATCTAGATTAATTTAAGTAGATATAAACCAAAGCATTTAAGTCTTCATTTAATAGTGTCTCCATGTCTGTATGAAGACAGTTGTCGTGGAACCAAAGTTATAATTTCATACCATTCAATCATTCTTCCAGAAAGTGCCTTTTCTGATATGACAAAGAAATACCAATTTAAACTAGCTCTTGCAAAAATAAGTGTATCTGAAAATTCTAGAGGAATTTGTCAGCAGACACAGACTCAGAGATTGACATGAACTCATCAAGATGTAACCACTTACTTTTCTTTTATAAATTCTCCTTTTCTTTGGTTCTGATATGTACTCTGATTCTTGACATGTTTCTCCATGCATGGTCGAAAGAAGTAACAGTGCATCCAGGCTACACATTTTTTTTTTTTTTCTTTGATAGTCAAAACTAAACCCACTGACAATGGCTCAATTCTACTCAACTCTGATATAAGGTTTCTGAGGTTACAAATTTTTATGAGAGCAGACAGCCTATGTTTTCTCCCTTAGAGCAGCTGGTGGGTTTAAAGCATCAACCTTGCAGTTAGTAGCACAATGCCTACCCCACAGTGTTCCCAAGGGTTCCTTATGGCATCATTGTGTGGGTGGACATAAAGGAATTGCGGAAATAGGGAAGGAGGGAGAAAACAGAGAGACATGCCAAATCATCTTAAAAGTGCTAATTAATATCCCTGATGTATCACCCACATCAGTCACGTTTGGTTGGGGATTAATTTTTTACTGTACTTGAACCTCAGTTATGTGCTTGTTTCTGGATTTTTCAGTTGAATTGTATAGTTCTTTGGAATAGTAGATTCTATGGGAAGAAAGACAAACAAAAATAACACTGAAAATTTGTGTACTAGAGTTGACACTTTTGGTATATGATAACAGCAATAGCATTTTAGAAATAAAAAGCAAAATACATGTTTAATACTTGTGCTGCTAATTATTACAATAGGAGCCTTAGTCATTAAATTATTAAAGTGAAACAATTTCCTGTAAATAATGTGTTTGTACTATAGTTCATTGCATACATTATCTGATTTTATTACATTTGTGGGGTGAATTTATAATATGAGTGAGGAATTTAATGGTATAATTTCAAACATAAAAAGTTAATCTTATGTACATTAGAATATTTTACGTTTTTATAAAATATGGAGACTTAATAATATCCAATTGAAAAATGTAGCATCCTAATCTTTGTTATACACCATTGTCATGACAACAAAAGTAGTAGGATCATAATGTCATATTCCAAGACTATAAATAGGAATTCAAAAAATGGCTTGATGACTATGAATATAACTGATATAAACATGTTTGGGGAGGTTTATATGCAGAGATACATTTTCTTCCATTTAAGTAAATCTCTGGGAGCACAAATGCTGGCTCCTATGGTAGACTTACATTTAACATTTATTAAACACAAAACAAGAAACCACTAGATTGTCTTCCAAAGTGACTGTATCATTCTGTATTCCAACCAGTAATGAATGAAGTTTACTAATGCTTCTTACTTACCATGATTTGATGTTTTCAGTGTGCTGAATTTTAGCCATTCTGACATGTCCTTCAATAGCTCAATGAATAAACAAGCTGTTGTATATTCATATTATGAAGTATTATTTAACTATAAATAGCAATAAACTGTCAAGATAAAAAAAAAATACATGGAGAAAACTTAAGTGCATTTGCTAAGTGAAAGATCAGGCTAAAAAAGTTAATTTTTTGGTATATTATTTTAAATATATTGAATTTTGATATCAACAAAACTCTAGAAATAGTGAAAGCATAAATATTTGCTAAGAATTCAGGGAGAGGGAAGAAGGTGTAGGTAGAATCCAGGGCATTTTTAGATAGTGAAACTATTCCATGTAATACTATGTTGTTGCTGCTGTTAAGTGCTATCAAGTTGGTTTGGTTTTCTGAGGAGCACCTGGTGGGTTTGTACTGCCAACCTTGTGGTTCATAGCCCACTGCTGATCCTACAGCACCACACCAGGTGGATATATAACTTTATGGTTTAAACACTTAAAATTGTAGAGCACAAAGAGTGACACAGATGTAAACTATGAACTTTAATTAATAATAATTATTATTATTGTATTGGTTCTTTCTGGTATTCTGCGTATTCTGCCAAGATCCATCTGTCATCAGCAATGATAATCCTCTTTCTAGCCTCTTCTGAATATGGCATTAGTGAGCTGAAATTGACAGATATTGACGACATTTTGAATAGGACAATCATATACTTTTCTATGTCAGGAGTAACAAGTTCAAGAGGAATGGTGTTACATTCATCATCAAAAAGAACAATTCAAAATCTATCTTGAAGTAAAATGCAATCTTTGATAGGATAATATACATATATCTCCAAGGATGATCATTTAATACACTATTATTCAAATTTATACACCAACAACTAATGCCAATGAGGATGAAATTAAAGAATTCTACCAACTTTTTCAATGAGCTCTGGTAGCATAGTGGTTATGAATCAGGCTGCGAACCACAAGGTCAGAAGTTAGAAACTACCAGCTGTTCCACAGGAGAAAGATGAGGCTTTCTGCGTAAAGATTTACAGCCTTGGAAACCCTTTGCAGGGTCACTATGAGTTGGAACCAACTCCACGGAACATAACCACCACCAACAACAATAACAACTTCTTCAGTCTAAAAATGATCAAACATAAAATCAAGATCTATGGAAATTACTGGTGATTGCAATACAAATTTGGAACAAAAATCAAGAATTCCTATTTGGAATATATGGCTTGTTGATAGAAATGACACCAGAGGTTGCATAATAAAATATTGTAAGACCAATAACTTCTTCATTGTAAATAACTTTTCAACAGCATAATAGACAATTATGCATGTGTACCTTAACAGATGAAATACACAGGAATTAATCTGACTACATGTACAAATAAGTGATAGAGAAGATCAATATCATCAGTCAAAACAAGGCCAGGATCAAATGTGGAACAGACCATCAATTGCTCATATGCAAATTCAGGTTGAAGCTGAAGAAAATTAAAATAAGTAAGCTGTTGTTGTTATTGTTAAGTGCCATGGACTCAGTTCTGACACATAACTACACTGTATAGCGTTTCCAAGGAGTAGTCTGTGAGCTTTAACCGCTAACCTGTAGTTAAAATGGTTTTGCAGTCTGGCCGTATTAATCCACAGCGCCACACCAGGATTCAAGTAAACCAAAGACAAAATATGATCTTGAGTATATTCCACATGAATTTAGAACCATTTCAAGACCAACTTAAAGCATCAAACACTAATGACTGAAGACGATACGAGTTGTGTGATGACATCAAGAATATAATACATGGCTGGTGGCCAGGAGGCAGTCTTGCAGAATGCACTCTTTGGTTGTTTAAATATTTATATGTTCCAGAGTATTTTTGTATACCTCCTCCCCCCCAAAAAAAAACCACACACGCAAAAACCAGAAGGAATAGAAGCAAATACGGTTGAATGATGATGCACAGAAGAGACTGTAATCATTGCAACAATGAGTGTAAAATTGAAGTTGTTCCATGTAAACTCAATTTACAATAAAAACTTAAAAAAAAAAAAAGAAAGAAAGAAAAGGGGAAAGAGGTAAATACTGGCAAATGACATTATGTGGAGGAGATTGTAATCACTGCAATGAAACAAAATATGATTTGCTGAATGTAAATTAAAGATTTGCCATGTAAACTTTCACTTAATTCACAATTAAGAACATAATACATGAAGAAAGCAAAAGTCATTAAAAAGAATATAAAGAAAGAAAAGACCAAAAGGAATGTCTGAAAAAGCTCTGAAACTTGTTCTTGAACATAGAGTAGCTAAATCAATTTGAAGATATGAAGTTAAAGAACTGAACAGAGAATATCAAAGGGTAGTTCAAGAAGACAAAGTGAAGTGTTATATTTAAATGTGCAAAGACCTTGAGTTTTAAAATCAAAATAAAAGAACATGCTTAGAATTTCTTAAGCTGAAAGAACTGAAGAAAAATACACAAACCTTGATTTACAATACTGAAGGATTCTATGGGCAAAATATTGAGTGATGCAAAAAGTATCAAAAGAAGATAGAAGGAAAATGTAGAGTCACTGTACCAAAAAGAATTGCTCAAGATTCAATCATTTCAGTAATTGCAAATGGTCAAGAACCAACGGTATTCAAAAAATTCTAAGCTTAACTGAAGGCATTGGAGAAAAACAAGGATACAGAAATTGACAGAATACCAATTTGAATAGTTCAACAAACTAATGCAGCACTAAAAGCACTTGCTAGTCTACGCCAAGAAATTCGTAAGACAGCTTCCCGGCCAGTGGACTGGACGAGATCCAACTATGTGCTTATTCCAAAGAAAGGTGACCCAATAGTATAATGAAATTTTTGAACAATATTATTAATATCGGAGGCAAGTAAAATCTTGCTGAAGATAATTTTTAAGTGGCTAGGCTAGGAGCTGCATTGGCTAGGAGCTGCCACAATTTCAAGTTGAATTCAGAAGCAGATACAAGTGGAAGAATATCATTGTTGATGTCCCATGAATACAAACTAAAATCAAAGACTATCTGAAGGATGTTTATTTGTGTTTCATTTGACTATGCAAAGGCATTTGGTTGTGTGGATTATAAGAAACTGTGAAAGATAGTGTGAAGAATGGAAATTCTAGAACACTGTATTTTGCTCATGAGGAAACTATACATAGACCAAGAGACCGCCATTCAGTTAAAACAAGGGAATGCTGTGTGGTTAAAATCAGGTGTGAGCTAGGGTTGTAGCCTTTAGTCATATACATCAATCTGTGTAATGAGTAAATAATCCAAGAAACTGGAATATATGAAGAAGAACATCGCATATTGGATTGGAGGAAGGCTTATTAACAAATTGTTATATGCAGATGGCAGATGACACACTTTGCTTGCTGATAATGAAGAGAACTTGAAGTACTTATAATGATGATTAAAGACTTCAGTATTCAGTTTGAATTAAACTTCAATTTGAAGAAAACAAAATCACTACAATGGACCTAAAGAAAGCACCATGACAAATGGAGAAATTGTTGACGTCATTTTACTTGAGTCCACAATCCATCTTTTAAGCAGCAGTTAAAAAATCAAATAACAGATTTTGTTGGACAAATGTGCTGAAAAAGACCTCTTTAAGAAATGTTAGAGAGGCAAGAAATTAGTTTGAGGAATAATGTGGGCCTGACCCAAGTCTTGGTGTTTTCAATTGCCTCATATGCATATAAACATTGGACAATGTATAAGGAAGACCAGAGAAGGATTAATGCATTTGAATCATGGTTAATTGATCAAAGAGTATTGAAAGTACCATGGACTTCCAGAATATAAAATGGATCTGCGTTGGAAACAGCACAGCCAGAATGATCTTTAGAAGAGAAGATAGCAAGTTTTCACCTCTCATACTTTGGACATGTTAATAGGAGGAACCAGTGACTGGTAAAAGAAGTTTTAAAACAAACTTGGGTTCATTTTAAAGCACAGTAAAATACTGTGAAACAGTAAGAATCTATTTATCTATCTGTGAATTAAAAAAAAAAAATGTCATCTGTGACAGCAGAAGAAAAATCCTGCCCTGACATTTATCAGACTGATTACATACAGAGATAAAGGCTGTAAAAATGTTAACAGTAAACTCTATTTCTCCCAAGGTTAGTCTGTAGTTTTAATGTGTCATATCAACATCTTATTTTGAGTGATTACTGCTTCCTTACCAATGTCAAAGGCACCTGTATGCACTAATCATGATTATGCAACACAGATCAGAGATGTTCCATTGCTAAGCTACCTTCCTCTAGTGAAAACACTCAATCCAATACTGACCCCTACCTCCTTCATTCCAACATCAGAAAGAGCCATTTTCTCAGTTCCATAGGGTTATCATAACAAAGTATCACAATGTACTCAAGAATCTTGATGAACAGAAATTCATTGCCTTTTAATTCTAAAGGTTATCAGAAAACTCAAACTCAAAACACTGCTGTTGAGTCGATTCAGACTCACAGAAACCTTATATAGGGTTTTTCAGGGCTGTAAATCTTTACTGGCTCAGATATCTTTCTCTCTTGTGGTTAGCAGTCCCCTGCTTATCCTACAGTGCCACCAGATTTCCTTATAGTTGAGAAGGCTAGGAGTCTGAACTGGGACATTCACCAAGTTGATTTTGTCTTTAAGCTCTGAGGGAGAATCTGTCTTATGCCTCTCTTAGTTTCTGGTGACAGTGATTTGCAGCACTCTTCTATCCTTGGCTTGTAGGCCACTTGAAGATCTACCACTGTCTTCACATGGCCATATTCCCTCTGTGTGTCTTTACTCAGTTTTATAAGGACAACAGTCATATTTAATTATGGTCCACCCTACTCCTGTATTGAGCACTGGTAGCATCATGATTTATGCACTGGGCTAATGACCACAGAGTCAATAGTTAGAGTCGACAACAAGCTCTGTGGGAGAAAGTTGAGAATTTCTGCTCCTGCCTCAGAAATCCTATACAGGGTGGAGTCAAACTGACTTGGCACACAACAGCTACCACCATCTACTCCTGTATAGCTTCAGATAAACTTAGCTAATAATATCTTCAGACCCTATTTTCAAATGCATAACATTCAAAATTACTGGGTGGTTGAAACTTCAACATATCTTTTAAGGGATATAATTCAGTATTTAACATCAACTAAATCCTGTGTGGCACTGTGGGTTAATGCCCCAGACTGCAAAGCCATTTGCACTGTAAGGTTAGTAGTTCAAGCTCACCAGTTGCTCCTTGGAAACCCTATACAGGGTTGCTATTGGTCGGAATTGACTCAATGGCACTTGGTATTTAACAACAATCACCTATGATTGATCACAGTTTCCCAATACTTTTCCAAAATCATTCATTATAAATTTGCATTATGCAAAAGAACTTTGCTTTCTCTTCCTGAGACATATTCCCTGGTTACTTTAGAGGTCTCTGCAAATTTGTAGAAGACCAATAAGCATAACTGTTAGACAACTGCTTTAATTCTTGGTTCTCTTTGATTCTTCAGCTTTAACAATTGAATAAAAGGTAGCTTAGTGTATTTGCTATATATTTAAATTTCTTCAAGTTATTTGACTAGCCTTTTAAAAATGTAATTTTAAAATAAAATGAACACATTCATTATTTTACCTATTACAACTATTCAGCATTTTAAATTTTTATAAATGAAGTTTATTTATTTATTAAGATTACTATTTAAAATCTCATTCTAGTCAATTTCTCAGTCAAGCACTATTTTAACCTTATTCTTTAAGTAAATTCTTTTGAATATTACAAATACTTTAAATATGAACAGATTATACTATAATATTCCTGGACTCTTGGTGTGGTGGTATAGGAAAAGCACCAAACTGGAGGGTCAGTTTGAACTGCAAGGTCAGTGGTTCAAATCAACTAACCATTCCTCAGAAACCTTATCAGGCTCACTATGTGTCAGAATCAGTTGCAAGGCACTTAACAACAACAACAACAGTTATTCCAACAATTAATTTGCTATTTTAATTTCTGTTTAAAATTTTCCTGCAAAAATATGTGTATAATAAGAAAATGATTACTTTTTAATGAATAATAATTTTGGATGAATGTCTAAAGATATCCTAATGATTTGTTTGTGTTTATCATAAGTGAAATATTTCTTATTGCATTTTTATAATATGTTTGCATATGTGCAACAGTTTTTGTTGTTAAGTGCCATCAAGTCAATTCCAATCCATAGTGACCCTGTGTAGCAGCTGGTGTTCAGCACATTAAACCACAGCACATATATATGCACATCATCCATTAAGATAATATACAAATATTAAATACACAGATCCTTGAAGTCACAAAAATGTGACTGTACCCATATAACAAACACACAGAAACGAATAGTAGTACTATCTGTACCTCAGATGCCTCTTTTCATTCAATATCCCACAAAGAAAACGATTATCATGCTTCTAGTGGCATAGATTATTTGTTTGAGTATTGGACTTCAAATAAGTGGATATGCACTGTGGCAAGATGAGCATTGAATAATTAGGTTTCATATTGATCAAAAAGTTTGTCCAAGATGCAGAATCATAATCTTCCATCCAATACTAATTGAGCCACTGAGCCTTGTTTACAGATGTGATAATAGAAATTGAATATTTAAAAATTCTGGTCAGTTTTGCCCTAAGAACTCAAATATATAAATATTGAGTTCTGTGGTTATAAGGTGCTTCCTATTAAGAGAAGTTTGGAATATTTGCAGATTATGAATGAGTTTCTATGCTGCATCAGTTGACC
>NW_006408720.1:4329037-4340171 GCF_000296735.1 Chrysochloris asiatica | reverse complement strand
GTAATTGATGCGATAGCACTTAACAGCAGCAATCTGAATAGAGATGTGCTGTCAATGTAAAAGACACCCTGGATTTCAGAGATTTGTTATGAAAAAAAGAATGTATATCTGACTAGTACTTTTTAATGTTGATTGTGTATTGAAATGATAATATTTTTAATACATTGGATTAAAAATATATATTAGATTTAAAAAATCAATATAGTGAAGATTATCATTTAAATATTTTCTTTTATAATTCTATAGAGTCGAATAAATTTAAAATCAATAATTAATTTTAAAAGTGTGTGTTTTAAGTCTTCTTTGGGATGATAAATTTTCCTTTTTAGGAACATGTGAGCTACATAAACACACTCTTCTACAACGCTATGACTTCTTTTTCTATCATATGATGCTTATACTCCCATGGTTCTTTGGTAAAACACTAACTTACATACTTGTTTGTCGCGCGCCCTCGCCGATAAAGGACGCGACAAGCAGGATTCTTCTGACGGTAGTTTATTGTTACAGCTCTTTACGTGGTTACAGCTCTTTCAGTGGTGGCAGAGGACGACCCCGGGCAGGGGAGAAGCAAGGGAATATATACCCTCAGAGGGAGGCGTGGCGGGACACGACTGGTTACATGATTGGTAGGTAGAGAAAAGCCTAATTAGCATAGATCAATGCACCAATGCCAGGAGTGGAGCACCGTGCACCTAAATTAGCATACAATGGGTGGAGCCTGGCGCATGCGTGCACGTGGAGAAAAACAAGGAAACAGAAGGAGAAAGTTGAGGTCGGCGCCACAATGGCGCCTGTAGCTCTCAACACTTGTTATTTCTGTTTCTCATAGAAATACTCAAAAGATATCTAATATGCTCTCTTTGTCAGCATTCGAGTCTTCATTACATATTGAGTAAAATATGCTAACTCTTAAAATAGGCATGTTCTAATTTTCTCTAAAATCTTACCACTCAAATTTCTTGTGTCCATATTTAATATGTTGTTGTTGTTATGTGCTGTGGAGTTGATTCTGACTCACAGCGACCCTGCACAGGGTTTCCAAGGCTGTAATCTTCATGGGAGCAAAAAGCCTCATCTTTCGCCTACGGAATAACTGGTAGTTTCAAACTGCTAACCATGAGATAAGCAGCCCAATTCGTAACCACTACACTGCCAGAACTCCTTATAGGACCTCAAATATACATGGTATATTGTGATGACACAAATCAAATTTAAGCAGCTTCTGAAAAAAGTCATAATATATCGGGTATTTTTAAGAGATGGTAGAACAAAAGAGTTTGATGTTGTGATTGTCGGGTGCAGTCAAGTTGGTTCTAACTCAGAGTCACCCTCTGCACAATAGAACAAAACACTGCCTGGGCCTGTATCAGCCTCATAAATGTTGTTACTTTGGAGCCCACTGTGTCAGTCCATCTCTTTAGGAAACTTCCTGTTTTTTTGCTGACTAACCATGTTACCAAGCATAATGTCTTTTTGCAGGTAATGGTCCCTGATGATAACATGTCCTGTGTATGAGAGCATAAATCTTGCCTTCCTGGCTTATAAAGAGATTTCTGACTGTACTTCTTTCAACAGACTTTTTTTTTTTTTTTTTCTGGCAGTCCGTGGTCCTTTGATATTTAATAATTCTGACACCATTATTCAAATGCTTGAATTCCTCTATGGTCTTCCTTATTCATTGTCTAATTTTCACATGCATATTGAGAAGGATATCATGTTTGGTAAGGTGGAGGGTTAGAGAAAAAGAGGAAGACCCCCAACGAGATTGACTGGCCAAGTGGCAACATCGATGGACTCAAGTAGTAGTGAGGTTGGTCCAGGATCAGGCAGTGTTTCATTCTGCTGTGCATAAGGTTGCTATGAGTCGGTACCGACTCGATGGCAACTAACAGCAGCAGCAACAACATGAGACTATTGAAAATACCATGGCTTGGGACAGGTGTACCTTAGACTTCAAACTGATCTCTGCTCTTTAACAGTTTAAAAAGGACCTTTGCATCAGATTTGCTTAAGACAATGCATCCTTTGATTTCCTGACTGCTGCTTGCAGAAGTACTGATTATGGATCCAGGCAAAATGAAGTCTTTGACAACTTCAATCTTCTCTCCATTTATCACGATGTTATTTACTCATGCAGTAAGATTTTGGGTAGGCTGCATGGACACAATAGCTGTCTCCTGTTGGGTGAAGCAAGAAGAGAAAACACACACACAGAGTAAAGAAAAACAAACAAACCAGCAAACAAAAGGAAAAAAAAATGAAGAAAGTAGAAAAAACTATGACAATGACTTGTTGCTATCGTTAAGTGCTGTTAAGTTGGCATGTACCCATAGCACTGACCCATAGCAACCCTGTATAGGGTTTCCGAGGAGCAGCTGGAAACTTTGAACTTGTGGTTCAAAGTGACTTTGTAGTCTAGTGCATTAACGTACAGTGCTGTACCAGGACTCCTTATGACAACAGCTTACTTTCCACTAATAAGTGATATTCCTCTGCATCACCTACACACCACTTGCCTTCATGGTGACCCAAAAACTTCAAGATGGTCCCCATGCAACTATCCATCCCGCTTTGCAGTCTTGGAGCAAGGACCATCCAAGCAGGGTTATTGCAGAGAGTTCCTCCCCACTTAATGGGTCTCTGACAGCCAGGAGATTCCCTCAGGGGTGGGGTGGGTGGGCGTGCTGGTGGAGGTCAGCTTTGACTCTGGTTGTCAGGGGAGTGTGGTGAACAACAACAACAACAACAACAACAACAACAACAAAAATACAGCTTTGTATCTGAAAGCTACAGGTAGGTTTCTGCAATGTGAGAATGCTTTCTTGTCTCTGAAGCCACCCACAAACTCTCAAGATGGCTGCAGCAGGTCCTGTCAGCCACCACAGCTCAGTTGTTGTGGATGCTCAGCCCTCTCTCCCAATGAACAATCCTGCTTTCAATTATCTATCCTTCTACACATCCACACCCTTTGCTTTATTTTGGCAGTCCTTTAAAAAGGGAGAGTAAAATCTACCTTCAATTGGACTTGGCAGTATAGTTTGCATTGGACAATGGAATTTGTATGGAGATGGTGCTGTCATTTTAATCTCAAGTCTTAATTGACCATTTCTTTTTAGTACTGTGACTCTGTGTATACCTTCCAACTTCTTTGAATACTTTCAGCATCATTCAATGTTTTGTCCATAGAAATGTTCACCTTTGCAAATCAATGCTAGAATTTTTTCTTTAGTTCTTTTAGTTTGAGAAATGCTGAGTGTGCTCTTCCCTTTGGGTTTTCTAACTCCAGGTTCCAATTTCAACCTTCTCATTGCAATCAAAAGTAACTATCAAAATTAATCTTGATTATATGCTTGATCAATTTCAGACTGAAGAACTTAGTAGAATGTTTGAAATTGATCTTCACTGAATTTAGTGGTTGTTACTGGCAGCATCGATGGATTCAAGCATGGCAACAGTAGTGAGGTTGGCCCAGGATAGGGCAGTTTTTCATTCTGTTGTGCATAAGGTCACTATGTGTCGGTAACAACTTGATGGCACCTAACAACAACAACAACAACATAAATCTATACAATGTTTGTATTAACTGGTCTTTCTTGGTGTTTGGGTATTATCCTATCACAGATAACATTGTACATGAAAGATGGATCTTTAAATGCTCCTCTTGAGGATTAATTTAACCCCTCTTGAATTCCTCTTGAATTTTCATTCTAGGCATAGTAAATAATAAGATTGTTGGATCCAAAATGACTAATAGCAGCCTATTTTGGCTTATCAATTCCTACGATATCACTCTTTATGCATTGCATTTCATTTTTGACATCTTCCAATTTTCATAGCTGTATACTTCATATGTTCCATGTTTGCAGCTGTTTCTCCTCATTTAAAAAGTTTCCCCATCAACATCCAATGTCCAGAAAGTTTTGCTCCATTTATTATGCTCAACTCTATTTTGTGGAGGCAGTGTTTTTGTTTTTGTTTTTTCCACTTATATTTTGAGTGCCTTCCAAAATAAGAGGCTATTCTTTCATCACTGTATATGACAATGTTCTTCGCTATTCATAAGGTTTTCATCTTCTCACACTATATTTGACTGTGTTCCTCTGTTATTCATGAGGTATGAGGTTTCAGATATCAACCATTCAGAAGTAGTCCACTTCTCCTTCTTCCTAATCTAGCTTTGGAAGCTCACTGAAACCAGTATATTATATGGGTGATACTGTTGTTATTCAAAATACTGCTGGCATAACTTCCAGTATCCCAGCAATATGCAAACCCTCACAGTATGACAAACTAACATATGTATGTTGTCTTGTCCAAAAAGCTTGTTTGGTACCAATGAGTTGGTTCTGATTCATAGCAATGCATGAATCCTCAGAATAGTTGCTGAGCTTGAGTCCACTGCTGCTGCCACTATGCCAAGTCATCACATTGATGGGTTTCCTATTTTTCACTAACCCTCCACTTTAGCTAGCATCCTGCCCTTCTTCAGGTACTCTTCCATCCTGATAGTATGCCTAAAGTATGAGCAACAAAGTCTAGATATCCTGGCTTATAAGAAACAATCTGATTGAAAAACAAATTTGTTTGTTTTTCTGGCAGTCTATGGTTCAGTCAATATTCTTCTCTAATACCATAATTCAAATGCATCAATTCTTCTATGGTCTTCCTTATCCATTGTCCAACTTTCACATGCATATGAATTTATTGAAAATACCATGACTTGAGTCAGATACATCTTAATCCTAAAATTGACATCTTTGCTCTTGAACACTTTAAGGGAGAAGTCCTATGCAAAAGACTTACCTAAAGCAATACAGCAATTGATTTCTTGATGGTTGCTTCCATGAGTGCTGGTAGCATTTCAAAATCATGAACTTATGGGAAAAAAAATTCTATGGTCTATAGGAAAAAAAAAAATTATAGATTGTCCTTGGATAATTGGCAGGTTTGGGGGCAGGCATAGAGTTCTGCTTGTTGACCAGGTCTGAATTGTGGGAATGACCCCCTTTCAATTAACTCAAATTGAGCATTACCTGAATAACCAATTTGGAAATTGGCCTCCTGGTAATTACCATTCACAAATAGTATCAAGTAGGGATTTGCTAATGGACTGTCCTGTAGGTCAGGGTATCCATTTGTGAAAGTATCAACTCTCAGTCATGCAGTTCTCCTTTGGTAAAGGTATCAGAATAGTTTAATTGTGAACATTAAAATGTTTGAAACATAAATTATGTTGGAAGAACAGAAAGATTTCATTAAGAAGATAGTTTTCTGGAAGAGAAGTGTTCAGGAAGTTCAGATTTAAGGAGACTTTGGATAGCATGAGAAGTTTGCAAATAAACATAATTCTGTACGGTCAAATCTGCCCAAGCCTAAACTAATTTAACAACTGCTGCATCAGCTGCTTCTCAGAAACCCTACACAGGGACACTATGAGTTGGAACCAACACTTAAGGCACTGAACAAGCTAGTGGTACTGTAGGATGAGAATTACTAACCACAAGGCAAGCAGTTCAAACCCACCAACCATTAAATAAGAGAAAGATGAAACTGCCTTCTCCTGTAAGGATTTACTGTCTTGGAATGCTTACTCAGAACTGCATTGAGTCAGAATCAACTTGATGGCAGTGAATTTTAGGTTTGGTGGCTATTGCTTTAAGATAACTTGATAAGCATGAGCAACTACAATAAAGTTGCAGGCTACAGTAGACAACAGACATGAAATTTCTACCATGTTCTTAAATAAAAACACCTAATGTTTGATTTTCCTAGTCATGAACAAACAACATGAATGGTTTTAAATAATTCAGTAGTACAAATACTGGGAGTACGTGAAGTACCAATTTTTGGTCTCTACAGGACTGCTCATGTTTTTCTTCTAAGGCAAAGATTTGCTACCTGTTAACTTCATATAAAGGTGAAGGTTTTAAAGAGAAATTGGGAACCCAAAGTCTATAATATCAAGCCAATCCCAAGTATTCCAGAAGTTGTTATTTTATAGTAGATCTGACTTCAATTATTTTAAATTACTAATGGATCTCTGAAGCATTTAATTCATGATATCAGTAGTGGACAGCTTCTATGAAAACTATAGCTTTTCCTTTGGAAATGTATGTCCCTTGTGTATCAGTTATTGTAGCAGGTAAATAGGTAAATAGAAATTGAATGGACACTTCCTTAATATTAGAGTGCAGTAGGAGGTTGTCTCTGTACTGTAAAAGGGTTGGATTTTTAGGAAAATACAAGGTGCTAAGATTTTGATGTAGCGCTTGTGAAAAATAAGAGGTGGTTTCAGCAAAATTTGGGAAATAACAGGATAGGTGTATTGCTGGTGTTTCAGGTGAAAGCAAACAGGTATAGATTACCTGGTCAACAGGAATGCCTGATGTGGTGCTGTGAGTTAATGTTCTGGACTGCAAGGTTGGTTTGAACTACATGGTTGGTGGTTCAAGCTCACCAGCAGCTCTTCAGAAACTCTACACAGGGTTGCTTTGAGTTGTAAATGACTCAATGCACTTAAGAACAACAATAAGAATGTCAGAACATTGTTGTTGTTGTTGTTGTTATGTGCCGTGGAGTCAGTTCCGACTCATAGCAACCCTACACAGGGTTTCCAAGGCTGTAAATCTTTACAGGAGCAGACCGCCTCATCTTTCTCCAGCGGAACTGCTGGTAGTTTCGAACTGCTGACGTTGCGGCTCGCAGCCTGATTCGTAACCACTACACTACCAGTAGGTATTGTTATTAAGTACTGTCACATCCATTCTAACTCACAGCAATTCTTTATAGGATTTCCGAGTAGCAGCTGGTTGGTTTGAACTGTTGACCTTGTGATTAGCAGTCAAGTGCTTATCCTACAGTTCCAAAAAAGGGTTTAGAACAACAGATAATGAAAGAATCACAATTTTATGAATGGTCCTCAGGTTTTGGACAAACTTCCATTCTTGTCATTTGGAGTTTTGCACAGGTAATAATTGGTGTGTTACACAGATAGGAGAATGGAATAATTAAGCCTTGGGAAATTGAGTCTTCTATTATGAGCACTGGGTCACAAAGTTGGTTTGAACCACAAGGTCTTCGGTTCAAACTCACCAGCCACTCCGGTGTCATTATGAGTTGGAACCAACTCTATGGCACTTAACATCAACAACAACAAAATTATAAGGTTAAAGAGCCTGGTGGTGCAATGGGTTAAATATTGAGATGCTAACTACAGGTTCTCTGGTTAAAACCCAATAGCTCCTCTGTGAGAGAAAGATGAAGATGCCTGCTCCCTTGAAGATTTATAGTTTTAAAAACACTAGGGAGCAATTCTACTTTGTCAGATAGGGCCACTATGAGTTGGAATCCAATTATTACCCTGAGTGTTGTTGTTATTAAGTGCCGTAGAGTTGGTTCCAACCATAGCGACCTTGTATAGGGTTTCCAAGGAACAGCTGGTGAGCTTGAACTGCCGACCTTGCTGTTCAAATGGATTTGAAATCTGACACATTAACCCACAGTGCCACACCAGGACTCCAATGCCCTAAATAGCCTCAGGTTTTAAAGGATATTACAACAGTTTAGATAAAGACTTCTTTTGCATCTATTTGCAATTTTATGTAATCCATACTCTTGATTTTCCCATTATCTAGGTTGCAGGTTTCCCATAAATGCGCAGATGCCTCAGATAGTACCGGGATTATATTGTTAAATGCCTTCCGTAGTGACCTTGTATATGGTTTCCAAGGAGTGGCTGGTGAGTTTGAACCACCAGCCTTGATGTTCAAGCCTACATTATGGTACGGTGCTTTATTCAACAGCACCACACCAGGAATCCATATATAGCAGATTGAAAGGAACATAACCAAGTTGTGGTTGGTTAGGTAATTCTAAAGTGAGTTCTCCAATAGCACAAACTATACTAAACTTCAGAGTTCTGATAGGAGATCTTTTTCCAATAAATTAATAGAGGCAGAGTTACATATTAAATACATATTTTTTAATTGTGAAAATGATCCAAAAGTACAATTGAATGGATTTAGAGTAACATTCCCACTGTACTTTTTTAGATAGCACCACAACTAAAATTTCCTTTTTACTCTGAAGAATATGTTCCATTAAATGAGTTTATGGTAGATAATGTAACTCTGTTATCTAATAAAACTTTACAAGATTCACCATTGATTTTAAGCACAGTTATTAAGGGAATAACTGTAGCAGTTTACTGAATAGTTCCTTGGAGCCCTGTCAAAATTTGGGGAAAATCTAGTTATCCTCAAGGGATGGCTCAAATTTAGTCACTGGTGGTGTCTCTGCTAGAATCACTTACAACTATCTTTTGCTCTTTGTTTTGTGTGGTTAAAAATAAAGGCTCCAGCTTCTATTGCATTGCTTTTGCTATGGCTCTCTAATAATTTTTGCGTGGTGTGTAGGGCAACAGATAGGGTCTATTAGTTACCCCAGACCTCTGTCCCTATAGTTGCTTTAATTGTAAAGCCACAAACTTGATGAATTTTTATTTTAAGTCTTGCTCTAAAGTTCTCTAAAAGTGTTCGGTCTTAACTATAAATTGAGACAACCCTGTGGCTTCCCATTCTACCTGTTGTCTTTTTAATTAGGCCACCAATATGTGTGTTTATCAGGGGTTGCATTTATATATTGTTGTTGTTGTTAAGTGCCATCGAGTAGATTCCGACCCATAGCAACCCTGTATAGGGTATTCAAGGAGCAGTTTCTGGTGAGCTTAAACTACCAACCTTGCAGTTCAAATGACTTTGCAGTTTGGTGCATTAACCTACAGCACACACCGTTTATATATAGTGATGCTAAAACAATGTAGGCGACTATATCAATGATTTTAAATCCAGAGTATCTAAACAAAAGAACTACTAAAAAGGCTTTAAAATCGACAACTAATTCATTTTTTCTATGTTTGCATACCCTACAAATTGATCTTTTGACCCTTGTTCTTGAAAGGTAATGAATTTCAAGAACTTCCACACAAATGCTTGTAACTAAGATCCAATAATGACTCATCAACATTTTCTTTTTGGAAAAAGTGAGAGAGAGAACTCATAAGGGTTCAGTTAACACTGAGTCAATATTTCAGGAGGTATTCAAAATTTGTCATGAGTCTATTATGTATCCCAGTTTTGCTTAAACTGTTAATAGTAAAATTTTCATAATATTAAATTTGTATATGAACACAATAGAATTTCATTTTTTCAGTTTATTTTTTCAGTTCAATCTAGAAATCAGATGAGAATTCTGAAGTTCTGTATAGGTGGAAGAGCTCTGAAAAAGCAGGCCAACAGGAATAAAGGAAATATGGGCAATTTTTGGAATGCCTGGTGAACATTTTTTCTCCTTATTTAGAGAGAAAACTTGAAATTGACCAATCAAGATCATATGGGCTAGATTAGATTGGTATTTCTGGGAGAGTCAACGGATTGATTTAGATTTGGACTCATGGTAAGCACTTAAAACACATTTTAATGGCTGACAAAGGAATCAGCATAGAAGACTTCATTTTGAGCCTAATTTAATCAGGTTATCAAGACTATAATAGATCAAATAAAATCTCCCTGTAGTTATTTTTTGTGTTATCAATATCTTTTTGTTGTTGTTGCTATGTGCTATCATATCCATACCTACTCACAGTGACCTTATGCACAACGGAACGAAACACTGCCTGGCCCTGCACCAACCTAACAATCATTGCTATGCTTGAACTCATTGCTGGTACCACTCGAGCAATCTATCTATTTGGAAGTCTTCCCCTTTTTCGTTGACCATTCACTTTACCAAGAATGATATCCTTCTCCAGGGAATGGTCCCTCCTGATATGTCTAAAGTAAGAGAAATGAAGTCTGGCCATCCTACTTTCTAAGGAGCATTCTGGCTATACTTCTATCAACACAGTTTGTTCATTTTTTTGGCAGTCCATGGTAGTTTTAATACCCTTATCCAAATCTAATTTCTCCATAGTATTCTTTATTTATTGTCCAACTTTCACATGTGTATGAGGCTATTGAAAATATCATGGCTTGGGTCAGGAACACCGTAGTCCTCAAACTGACATCTTTGCTCTTGAACACTTTAAAGGGGTCTTGTGAAGCAGATTTACTGAATGGAATGTCTTCCTGCTGTTGTTGTTAAGTGCTGTCAAGTGGTTCCCACTCATAGTGACCCTGTAATGCAACATCTTAGCAGTTGATTAATTGCATTCACTATGAGAAAACAGGGTGCCACTAAGTTTAATTGTTCAGGGAATGTAAAATTTAATAGAAATATGTGGATTCATAGTAGATCAAGATCATCCTTTTACAAAAATATACAATAAGTCCTTCAAAAAATATATTTTCTTGGAAACAAACAAGAGCATTTCATTTAATAAATATTTTTGTGCGGTGGTGGTAGTTGTGTGTGATGGAATCCTTTCTGACTCATAGCCACCCTGTATAGGGTTTCTGTAATAACTCTTTACAGGAGCAGAACATCTTACCTTTCTCCCACAGAGAGGTTGTTTGATTCAAAACATGGCGAATCTTGTGGCTAATAGCCCAACTCATAATCCAATCTGCTACCAGGGATCCTTTATGTATAATAATAAATTAATCAAAATGTATTGAAAATAACTTTATTGTGGTATCTCTCCTACCACTCTTTGTCTCTCCATTTGTAATACTATGCTAGCTTGTGTGCTGTTGTGATCCTGGAAGTTAATCCACAGGTATTTTAAATACCAGCAGGGTCACCCATGTAGAATGGTTTCAGTAGAACTTCCAAACTAACACGGATAAGAAAGGAGAGGTAGACAACTTCTGAATGGTTAGTTACTGAAAACCTTATGAAAAGCAGCAGAACATTGTCTAATATTTTGTCAAAAGATGAGCCCCTAACGTTGAAGATCCTAAAATAAAAAGAATGACTGGAGAGGAGCTGCCTCTTCAAAGTTTAGTTGGCTTTTATAAGATGGATGGAGTCAAACAAATAACACACATTAGAAATACAAATAACATGCATTAGAAATCACATGGGTGATGTCACAATGGAACCAAAGGAAATCAGAAGGATAATAACAGAATACTATGAAGAGTTGTACTCCAACAAATTTGAAAACTTAGAAGAGATTAATATATTTTTAGAT
>NW_006408720.1:4315087-4319400 GCF_000296735.1 Chrysochloris asiatica | reverse complement strand
TCATTTTAACCTCTGACACAGGTAGCTTTATGTTAAAAAAAGATTGTCAGATATAAGATTTTTATACACTTTTGTTTTCACCTCAACTGAAGATTTCAGAGGCTTAATTGCTAGGGAAATTTGAAATATAAAAGGGATTAACCATACAAAAGACTAAGTATTAACATCCAACATTAACAAAAATTCTCTGTGTACTTGGATAAACATTAAAAAAAAAGAGTTTATGGATTTATAAACAATTTGTATATGGAGAGACACAGAGAAGCAGGTTTCTGAAATGTCTCTGAACTGGATGTTGTTGGTGTTAAATGATGTCAAATCAGTTCTGATTCATATTGACCCTGTATAGACTTTCTGAGGAGCAGCTGGTTAGTTTGAACCACTTTTCTTGTGGTTTAAGCAGATCTTGAGATCCAGGGCTTACCCTACCTACGAGATAAACCCCGTGAGAGAACACTATTACTTTGAGTAAAAATTAAATAAAGATCATTATATGATTGTTACAGCAGTTTTAGATTCGAGAGTGTCACTGCAGCTCTTGATCCATCGTTGTTGAAGAAACTGAGGCCATTCACAGAGGTGAAGCAGAGTTTCAGATTTTATTAAGCTGGCTGGCTCAGAGGAGCTGAGATTTCAAGAATTCTCCAGATTCTGAGCCCCAATGGAAGGTTTATATGTGGTCAGAGTCAGGGAGGGGGTAGGGCTCTGACCTGTTCCAAGACAGGAGGGAAACCAGGGGGATTGGTCCCATTTGGTGACCTGATTAGCATTCTAGCTTATCTCCTGGGGGTGAGGAACGGCCCATGAATGATTTTATGTTCATTATAATGAAAGATGATAAGTTTATTTCAATAAGTTAGAAAATCATTCAGAATCATTCAGGAATCAATGATGAAATAAAAATTTAAAAGGCTAGGATGTAAAGTGTATTCTTAAAAGTATAATAAAGAGTTAACTGTTGTTTTATAAGAATATTTTATGTTATACTAGATTTTCTCAATTTTATTCTAAGGTTTAAATTATAGATCAGAGCATTTAAGAGTCCATGGTAATGCTGTTTTGCCTTCTCTTTTAGTATTTTTTAAATTCCTTTTCATGTGGTACTATGAGAGGATAAAGGGAAAATATAATATAAATTTTAAATTGCTTTAAACATTATTGGTCTCTTAGTGAATTGCTTTATATCACATCATAAATCTTATTTTCAAAAGAGTTGGTTTTTTTTTTTTCTCTCTCTCTCTGTAAAATATTCACCCACAAACCCCTTTTTCTGGAATCGATTTTGAATTTAATTTGAATGCAAATAAGTTGGTTTTCTAAATTTGAATGCAAATTTTCATTCTAGGACTTGACTACTTTCCTTTTCATTTATTTCCTCTTTAGTGATTTGAAGTCCTACTTCAGTTTTTATTTCTAATTTTGTATGCTTGACATCTAAACTGTATTCTTCCATAGTTGTTGCAAGTCTTCCAAAGACTTTCTAGACATCTTCACAAGGCTGTCTTTAGCATTCAAACTCCTCATGAGTTAAATCAGATTTCTCAGGAAGAATACACAACAAGGTTAGCAAACTAGAACTGATGGCCAAATCTATTTTCGTACTTGCTATTATGATATACAGCTCATGAGCTAACACTATTTTTATTGATTGTAAAAAGATTGGCAAATCAAGGGAAACAAGGCATGGCATGAGGAAAAATATTAAAAATTTAAATAATATTGCCCAAATATGAAGTTGAAATGGAAAACAAGTACAGTGATCTGCTCATAGGTGGAGCACTAGTGGCTCAATGGGCTAAGCATTGGCTGATAACCAAAAGACCTAGGGAGCAGGTCTGCTCTGTGTTATAGGGTTTCTGTGAATTAGCATAGACTTACTTGATGGCGGTGGGAATAGCACCTGAGTTCCAGTTGGGTCACTATAAACAACAACCTCAGGCCTGGAGCAAGGAAGCTGCAGCTGCCAGGTAGGGGCTCATGGCTTCCGTTTTCTGTAAAGATCAGACATGAGAGCCAGGGTGTAGATTGGCCCTTGTGGCTCTAGGCCCATGATTCTGAGAACCGTTCAGAGAGCTGACAGTCCAGAATCACAGCGCAGGCTCCAGCCCTAGCAGTCCCCTGAGAAAGAGCAGCTGCATGGTCAGTGTTCCAGACAGTGTGAAGTTTGTGGCTAAAATTGAGTCCACCTGACTAGTAAAGCCTGGATACGTAGAGCCTGGCCCATTACAGAGCAAGATTTGTCACTCACCATGTAGAATATAAGGAGCAAAAAGCTGCAATTTCTTTGCCTTTCATCATTGTGTCTGGTATCTAGGCCAGGGACGTGAATGTACTCAAAATTATTTGGTCAATGAGATAAATAAATATATTTAATCTTGTTCTGTCTAATTTACTGATTTTGTTAGTGACTATTGCTTTATATCAGGCAGTATTTCATTCTGCTGTGCATAGGGTCGCTATGAGTCAGTACTGACTCAATAGCACCTAAAAACAACAATAATTGCTTTATTAATGAACGTGGTGGCACTGCACAATAAGCACTGGAAGCTAACCTCAAGGTCAGTGGTTCTTGTCCAAGTGCCACTTAGCAGGAGAAAGATGAGACCTTCTGCTTCTACAGATTTACAGCCTCAGAAACCCTATACAAGGTTGCTAAGAGTCAGAACTGACTTGACAACAACAATGTTTTACAAATGGGACAATTATAAAATCTTACCCTTTTTCTTAAGCTTCAAATCATTATTTTATCTCTGCAATCTGTCTTACAGCTTCCCCTTCAACTGTACATTTCCATTGCCCTTGCTTTAATTGGGCCTAATAAAATACATCACACCTCTAATGTAATCACTAAATGTCACTGCATCAATTTTATATCAGTAGCAAGCCACCCTTTATACTGCAACTGCCTGATGTCCTTTTTGCTAATTACTACACACCTCACTACACTCAAAAATCCTAAGATACAACAGAAGGAGGAAAGAATGATGGATGAAGAGGGTTTCTGCTATTCCTTGATCTTTATTGGCCAGTGTGTAAGTGTCCTGGTTAAGGACATATGACTGACAGATAACTATTACTTAAAAATGGGCTGTCATAAAGTCTATTGTATTAAAATTTGAGTTTAATACAATAATTCCTAATAATAATGGATGTACACACTACTCTGTGATGTTCATGAAAACATTGTGCATCTTCAGCAGTTCAGACAGAGAACACCATCCACCTTTTTAAGTTGGATCATGGTGCTATTAATGCTGTGCTGACAATGCAACTTTGTATTTATCTTAAAATTTACTTAGATTAACTCTTGTAACCATGATTCTAAAGTATAAATCCAATGCAATCAGCAGAGAAAAGAAAAATTATCATGATTGATAATAAAGTGGAAATAAAAAAGTGAGGTGAAGTGCCATCGGTCATTGGAAAAGAGGCTACAGTTGGAACAACTTTGAAGATAAAATGAGAATAATAGTGCACATAAAAGATTCTGACTATATGAAAGTCATAATTATTATAAAGTAATGCAGTGGTTTAATTCTTAAAATGGACAGATTAGTGATAATTTGGTTAGATGGTCAAAATAACCATAATATATTTATTAGCCTTATTTTAGGACAAGGAAAGGCACTATACATTTCAAATGACTTAAAGTTGTAACTCAAAGCAAGAGAAGGTGATTGTGATGAAGAATTCATTCTGAGGAGGGGGTTCAATCATTTTAGTGTAAGGACAAGTTTACATAATATAAGCATGCACAGTGAATTAGCGAACACGGATGTAAATTCTATGAGTTATTTTCCAGAAATATTGAAAAAAAAATGCTGAGAGGGGTATTATTTGTCAGACCAAATATTTAATGTATATAAGACTATTTAGGGGGAGTTGTAGACTGAGAGAACCTACAATTCTAGCAAGCAAAAAATTGCACCAGGCCATAAAACATTGAAGGGTAGGATAATACTATTGCTTGTGGTAACAAATCCAGGGGTTTCTAGCTCAAGTCTTTGCTTGTGTATCACTCATCTAAATCCAAGGGTACTTTGACATATCATTAAGACACATCTTTCCATTATATACAAGGTAAATACAAAGGCTTGGATTACAGTTGCTGTTTTTGAAGATAGGTTTTTGAACCATCTTGCCCCTCCTTATTAACAATATTACTTGGCCAAGAAAATTCTTTACAAGATTCTCCTTGTGCGTGACAAAATACCCAGATATTCATTTTATTATTTATACTTGCTATTTATAGTAGAAATTCTCACAAGTAGTCTGGGCTACCCATGATGATGTGATGATACGCTGTAGGTATT
>NW_006408720.1:4313922-4314987 GCF_000296735.1 Chrysochloris asiatica | reverse complement strand
CATTAGGAAAGCAATACCATTTACAATAGCCACCCAAAGGATGAAATATCTTGGAATAAATGTAACCAGAGAAACAAAGGACTTATACAAAGATAACTACAAAATTGATGGAGTCAAGCTTTGGGGACCTTCATTTGCTGACAGGGCACAACTCAAAATAAGAATTAACAGCTTCAAATATCCATTAATAATCAGAGCATGGAATGTACGAGTATGTATCTAGGAAAGTTGGAAGTTGTCAAAACTGAAAGGGAACACATAAAGATCAATATCCTAGATATTAATGAGTTGAAATGAAGTGGTGTTGACCATTTTGAATCAGACAATCCTATGGTTTACTATGTCTGGAATGACAAATTGAAGAGGAATGGCATTGCATTCAATGTCAAAAAAATATATCAAAATCTATCTTGAAGTATAATGCTGTATGTGATAGGATATTATCAATGTACCTACAAGAAGCACTAGATAATACCACTCTCACTCAATTTTACAGACCAAGTACTAAATCCAATTGTGATGAAGTTGAAGCAATGGACCGACTTCTTCACTCTGACATTGATCAGACATGTAATCAGGATGCATTGATATTTATTGGTGATCAAAATGTGCAAGTTTTAACCAAATAAGAAGTCTCCACAGTTAGAAAACCTTGTCTTGGAAATATAAACTGTGTTTGAGATCACAAGATAGAATTTTCAAGACCAGTTACTTATTCATTGCAACTACATTTTCCACAACATATTGTTGTTGTTGTTGTTGTTAGGAGCCATTGAGTCATTACTGACTCATAGCAACCCTATGCACAACAAAACGAAACACTGTCCGATCCTGGGCCAACCTCACAATTGTTGCCATGCTTGAGTCTGTTGATGATGCCACTTTGCCAATCCATCTTGCTGGGGTCTTCCTCATTTTCTCTGACCCTCCACCTTATCAAACATAATATCCTTCTCCAGCGACTGGTCCTTCTTGACAATATGTCTGAAGTATGAGAGACAAAGTTTGGCCATCCCAGCCTCACCAACCACAATACACAGGGATCTAATTGACTACATCTGTGGA
>NW_006408720.1:4311866-4312932 GCF_000296735.1 Chrysochloris asiatica | reverse complement strand
ACCTTGAGGTTAGCAGCTCGATTCGTAATCACTATGCCACCAGAGCTCCTTATCATATCAATTTGTTGTTAAGTGCCATAGAGTCTGTTCCAACCCATAGCGACCCTGAATAGGGTTTCTGAGGCTGTAAATCTTTATGGGAGCAGAAAGCTTCATCTTTCTTCCGTGGAGCAATTGGTAGTTTCGAACTGCTGACCTTGCAGTTTGCAGCCTGATTCGTGACCATTACGCAACCAGAGCTCCTTATCAATAGGTATCATATTCTCAAGAAACTAAGGTATTGAAGGAAGAAATATAAGCAGTGCTGAAAGCATTGTAAAAAACAAGTCTCCAGGAATTGAAGGAATACAAACTGAAATCTTTCAATAAATTAATGCAAACATTCATTCCTGTATACCAAGAAATTTTCAAAACTGCTACCTGATCAACAGATTAGTAGTGATTCATATTTGTGCTCATTTAAAAGAGAGATGACCCTATGAAATGCTGAAATGTTAAAGCTATATATTCGAACCACATGCAATTAAATTTTTGTTAAAGATAATTAAAAAATGTTTGCAACAGTACATTGACAAGGAGCTGCTGTAAATTCAAACTAGATTCAGAATAGGACATAGAACAAAGAATATCATTGCTAATGTTGGATGGAGCTTGACTAAAAACAGAGAACATCAGAAAGATGCTCATTTGTGCTTTATTGACTATGTAAAGACATTTGACTGTGTAAATTATGACAGTGTAAATTATGACAAATTATTGATCACATCTCTATGAGCAAGAACAAGTTTCAGAGTCTCTTCTGACGTCTACTTGGGTCTTTTCTGTTTTTTCTTGTCTTTTTGCTTTTTTGGTGTATGAAGTTCTTGTTGTCATCCCACAGCCCTTCAGATCTTCACTCATTAGTGTCTAATGTATCAAATCAGTTTCAGATGGTCTCTAAACTTAGGTGGTGTGTACACACCTGACAGTGTAAATTATGACAATGGATAACATTGCAAAGAATTGGTATTCAAGAACACTTATTTGTGATCTTGAGGGAACTGTACATAGAAAAAGAGGGAGTCCT
>NW_006408720.1:4307743-4311766 GCF_000296735.1 Chrysochloris asiatica | reverse complement strand
TATGATTTGGAACTGGAACCCAAGGAAACAGATCTATTGTGTCCTATAGGTTATCTATGAGTTAGAATTGATGCCAGTGGGTTTGATACTTTTGGTTTCATGATGTCATCAAAAATATTGTTGATTTTGGGATGAAGTGAAGCAGACAAATATGAAAGGTAGGTGGAACCAGTTGTGGCTGCAGTTTACACGTTTTTCAGGGTTTTACAACAGATGACATTGCCAAAGAGAGGCAAGGTATTGTTGATATTGGTATCAATTGCAATTAGGTATCAGTTAAAATGATTTCACAGAGTTGCTCAACTCCCACACTGAAGAACTAACCATAGAAGACCTTACAGAACTAGAGCAACAGATGACAATATTTAGGAAAGAAGACAGGGGGCTAAACATTCCAGAAATAAAAAAAGTTTTTGACGAAAGAGTTGTCTAAAATCTTTGTCTCACTGAAACAGGGATGACAAAGTTAAGAGGAAACACCCTAAAACAGAGAGGTTTGTCAGAATTTACTGTATACTTACTGAAGGTCTCAAGTGTTGCAAGGTCATTTATGACAAGAAAAAGGCTCTGTACAATCCTCTTGAGGCTACTACAAAAAATTGACTCCAGTAGCAATCCTCCCTTCTCCAGCAGTGTAATTAAACCCTGCCTCTCCAGCACCTGGCATAGCCTTCCCAACACCAGACCCAGCATTTTCAACAGGAGTCATCTTTTCATAATCTTCTAGTGAATAATCCAATTCTTAATGTTATCAAATTGTCATTTCATGAATACTCCCCCTGATATGAAAGACTTGGATGGAATGGGTACAAGTATTAGACTTTACTCATGATCTTTCTTTTTCCTTTTTTCTTTATATCTAAACTGTTTTAAGAAATGTTTCTCCCTTTTTTTTTTTAACATTTCTGTATGCCTACACACACACACACACACACGCGCACACACAAACACAGATTCTTCAGTACAGTACTGTATTTAGTTACTATTATTTTTGTTGCGATGTGTTTTCAAGTTGGTTCCGACTCATAATGATCCTATATAGAGTTTTCACATAGGGGCTGGCATATTTGAACCTCCAAACTTGCAGTTAGCATTTCAGTGTTTATCTAATATTGCCACACCAGGACTACATACTCACACACACACACACACACACACACACACACATTCTTCTGTACAGTATCATAGCAGTTTATTATTACTGTGTTATTCTGTTTAAGATACTTTAGTATTTTTTTGAAGTGTTTCATAAATGTTTTATATGTATGGAAAGGCAAAATATATACTATATACCAAGACAGACATTTCATTAAATGATGCTGAGTAAGAATCATATGTACCTGTACTAACTTACCTACAATTTCAACATAAATACAGCTTTGGGGATGGTTCTCACTTGTCACCTGGGGACTATCCATAATATAAATAAATGAGTTCTAAATTCATATTAAGTAATCATGATTCCAAATTCTTTATTTATTTTGTGTTTCAAAGCAGATCACAATAAATGGGTATGTGAAGTATGCCAATTATTGCAAGAATCATTGACACTCTATGCAGAACCATGGCTTCTGGATGTCACATAATCATCAATAAAACCATTGAGAAATTAACACATGACCCATAGGAAGTGTGGATTGAATATGCTTTGTATAATCTGGAGACATTCAAATTGCAAGTCACAATCACTGCCAGAGAAGGACAATCCTCCTGTAATCAGAGGTCCATAAAGTGAGAGAAAGAAAGCATGATTACAAGCCACAGAAATGCTGGCAAGAAGGGAAAAGCCTGTGCTAAATTATGAAAGAAGTTCAAAACTGGAGAGTGAAAAATTTATGGAAAAAATATTCAAATATTTTTTAATAATCATAGCATTCCATGCCCTACAGTTTCCCCAGTGTTCTAACTTAAATGTGAGGATGAATCAAAAATTTCTGAACTCAGTAATATTAAAACATCCATCCACAACCATAGCTGATGACAACATTGAGTGTGCACATGAAGTGATTCTATTTGATAAATGAGTGACAGTGGTTTATGTGGCAACTCATTGGTAAATCAGTCATAGCTCTGACTATGAAATAATCCATGGTGGAATTGGGTTTCGAAAGCTTGTGCTAGCTGAGTACTGAAACAACTCATAGAAAAGCATAAACAGAAGCGTTTGGACATCTGCAAACAAAATTTGGACTGATACTTGAAGGAAGGTAAATGTTCTTTAAAAATAATCTTTCAACACTGTGTACAGAGAGGGTTGGAATGATCCTTGCTGTAAAGATTCTTTCCCTCTTTTAAGATACTAAGTACGCAAGTATAGGTCGAGTTCATCAAATTGTAGTGGATTACACTTTTTTTTCCTCTTCTTTCTCCCTCTAGTTGAGTTCTGATCATCCAGCCATTGAAGCCAGCTCAAATGGGTACTATCTGCAGGTACGGGCGTTCTTGCACATCTCCTGTCACTTCATTTCAGTTGGATGCTTCACTCTCCACTCTAACCCTCTGTGGCTATGCCCATGGACTCAGGAGTCCCCAGGTCTCACCATACTGGGTTGACAGGGATGGGCAACTTAGACATTGGTTACCCATAATAGGGGGTTACAAAGGCACAAAGTGACTGGCTTGCAAGTTTTCCAGAGGGAGCTTAGTTTCAGAGGGTGCGGGGGAAGGTAGAATCTCCATTGATTGGTTTCCAACCTGCCTAGATGGTGCTAGTGAAAGGAGATGGGATCAGACTCTTGTGGTTCAATAGTGAATAATTGGTATAAGGACTGATTGAGACTGTTGCAAATGTAAAGGGAGATATTTTGTAACAAAAGGAGCAGTTGATCTTGCAGTCCAGGATCAGAGGATCCTGGGACCAGCAAGGGAGAAGAGTGGAGTGTGGGACCCTATGCAGAGAAGCAGCAAGCTGGGAAATGGAAGCAGAGATGATCATGTGGAGAGATGGAGTGGCTGGGGACTCTAGACTCAAGGAAGGAGAGGGGCTGTGTGCTGGTGGCCAGGGGAGAAGGCTTGCAGGGTATGCCCTTTGATTATTAGAATGGTTATATATTCCTGAGTGCTTTGGTGTACATAAAAACAAAACAAAACAAAAACAAAACAAACAAACAAACAAACAAAAAAAAACAGAGGGAATGGAAGCAAATGCTGTTGGATGATGATTCATGGAGTTGATTGTAGTCATTGCAATGAAAAAAAATATGATAGGATGAATGTAAAGCCGATGTTCTCCCATGTAAACTTCACTCAATTCACAATAAAAACGTAAAATAAATAAGTAAATAATCTTTCCTGGTGACAGGGCATGGATTCATTACTATGAGCCTGAGAGTAAACAACACAGCATGAAATGGCAATATTCTCAATTACCAACCAAGAAAATGTTATAAGTCAGCAATCAGTTGGGAAATTGATGCTTGCAGTTTTCTGAGATTCTCAAGTGCCAATACTGAAAAACTATCAAGAAAAAGGTTAACCAATCAACAGTGCTCCTTACAGTGAGATGTTCACTGAAGAGCTGAAGCCTAAATTTTGGATTAAATGCAGAGGACTGCTATCCAAGGGCATTGTGGTTCTGCATGGCAATGCACATCCACATACTTCTGCCCTCACTGTTGATACTCTGTAAAAGCTTTCTTTTGAGGTATTAAATATCCTTTCTATGGTCCTAATCTTGCTTTATCAGACTTCCACTTGTTTTGTCCCCTGAAAGTAGTCCTTCAAGGATAAAGGTTCATCTCTGATGAAGAAGTGAAAACATTTCAAAATAGGGGAATAGGAAAGCTTGTTGACATATGGACAAAGTGTATTGAAAAGCAAGATGATGTCGAAAAATGATGTAATTATATTTTATAAAATTTCATTATCATAAATTCTACAGCCAAAGGGTGGATAACTTACCCTTGTGTAAGTTGTTAAAATTCTAATTCATATAAATAGTAACTATTGGCTTATTATTTTATCTAGCTAGCTTTGTTAACATGTTTGTAAAACTTTCCATACCTATAAAATGCTAGTCTTTAG
>NW_006408720.1:4305130-4305729 GCF_000296735.1 Chrysochloris asiatica | reverse complement strand
ATATAGATTAATGGAACAGAATTGAGAATCCAGAAATTATCCCATCCATATACAGCGAGCTGATCTTTGAGAAAAGGCCAAAGTATATTGAGTGGGAAAGACATAGTGTCTTCAACAGATGATGCTGGCAGAACTGGAAATTAATATAAAAAAGATTGAAAAAAAATTGAGATCTCTATCTCTTGCCATATACTAAAATCAACTCAGTGTGGATTAAAGACCTAAATATGACTCAGAATTACAAAGGTCATCAATGAAGAAATAGGGACAACTTTAAGGGATCTAATACAGGGCACACACAGAGTAGCAATATTGTGAAAATAACACAAACAAAAGAAGACAAAATAGATGATTAGGGCATTCTAAAAATTGGAAACTTGTGGGCATCAAAGGATTTCACCAAATGAGTATAAAGAGAGTCCACAAAATGCAAAAAATGTCTTGCAATGACATATCAGATAAGGAACTAATTTCTAAAATCTATTGTTGTTGTTGTTAACTGCCGTCTAGTCGATTCCGACCCATAGCAAACCTGTATAGGGTTTCCAAGGAGCAGCTGGTAAGCTTGAACCGCTGACCTTGCAGTTCAAACGGCTTTG
>NW_006408720.1:4284104-4285058 GCF_000296735.1 Chrysochloris asiatica | reverse complement strand
ATTCATGAAGTTTTCAGAGACTAAATATTCAGAAGTAGTTCGTCACTCCTTATTGCTAGTCTGTCTTCATCTGGAAGCTCATCTGAAACCTCTCTACGATGGTTGACCTTACTGGTATTTAAAAAATGGGTGGTATAGTTTCCAGAATCATAACAACTCACAAGCCACCACAGTACGACAAACTGACACCGAGTGGTGGCACTAGTCATTAGAAAGATGCAAATCAAAACAACAATATCATCTCATTCCAGAATGACAGCTAAATTCTTAAAGCAGAGGACAATAAATGCTAGTGAGGATGTGGAGAAACAGTGACCCTTCCACATATCTGGTGAGAATGCAAAATGGTCCAACCACTCTAGATAACAGTATGGATCTTTCTCAGAAAGATAGAAATGGAAATACCTTTTGATCCAGCAATTACTCTGCTTGATATTTATCCATAAGAAATAGGAGACATACCACGAGTAGTTATATGCACAACAATGATTGTCACAGCACTATTCACAATATCAAAAAGATGGAGACAGCCTAAGGGCCCATCAATGGAAGAATGGATAAACAAACTTTGGCACATACACACAATGGAATATTAGGCTACCTTGAAGAATAACAAGGAAGCTGCAAGCCACCACATAACATGGATGAAACTTGAGAACATTTTATGCTGAGTGAAAGTGTTGTTGTTAGGTGAAATTGAGTCAATACTGACTCATAGCAACCCTATGTACAACAGAACAAAACACTGTCCGGTCCTTGGCCAACTTCACGATTGTTGCTATGCTTGAACCCATTGATGCTGTCACTTGGCCAATCCATCTCGATGGGGATCTTCCACTTTTTATCTGACCCTTCACCTTATCAAACATGATATTCTACTTCAGCAACTAGTCCCTACCCACTCTGTCTGAAGTATGAGAGGCAAAGTTTGGCTACCTTGGCCTTCAAGGAACA
>NW_006408720.1:4276018-4283397 GCF_000296735.1 Chrysochloris asiatica | reverse complement strand
ATTCCTCATGAGCACAATTAAGTGTTCAGGAATACTCATACTTTGCAATGTTGTTCATAGCTTGTCATGATCCACACAATCAAAAGCATTTGCATAGTTAATAAAACACAATTAAATATCTTTCTTGTATTCTCTGTTTTCAGCCCTGGTCCATTGGACATCAGCAATGATATCCCTCATTCCACGGCTTCTTCTGAATCAAGCTTGAGCCTCTGGAAGTTAGTCAGTCACAAAAGAACAAATATTGCATATGACCATTATTGTTAAAGCTTAAGAAAAGATACTAATAGTAAAAAAGAAAAAAAAAAAAAATCTTTGTTTGTTACCAGTGTGGGTAGGGTGGGGTTGGTTTGTGGGAAGTGGTGGGAGGTGACTGTAGAGGGTAGAGGGCAGACACATCATAGTTCAGGTGTTGGTGAGAGCAATACACAGAAGCAGGAGGACGTGGAAAAAGAAAGTAAATAGGGGAACACTGAGACAGGTTTACACGGGCCAAATGGGACAGAGGTAAATAGTGATGCATGCTCAACCTTGTAACAACAATGCTCTGTGATACAAGGATCGAGGCATAGTCTGAAGAGGGAAAATAATATTAAGTTGCATGACTGTCTTAAAATATTGGTTTCCTTGCCTACTATTGTAAAATACACACTTGAGTGGAATAGAAATGAATGTCAGGAAACATGGTAACAGTAAGCTTATAAGCCTGTCTTCAGCCTATAACTGATTGGAATACTTAAAAGGGGTTCTAGAATTGCCCAGTGAAATAGGCATCTTGTGGAGCCTTTGAAGTCTATAGGAATTTAGATGGAATCTTGAGCCCCATCCAGAACCTTCTGAGTGTGACATTCCCAGTAGAAAAGTCAAGCAGACCAGCCTGGAACAGCTAGAGCAACAGCTATTTTGATACATCTTCAAGGAAATTTCAGCAGGAAAAATCCAAAACAAAAATGACAGTATGATTGGCAACTATAAGAATTAGCAAGTGATTTTTTTGCCAGAAACCATCAAGACAAACAATCAAGTCCCTCAGGACAAACCCTCTTCTGAGACTGAAACTCAAAGGAGCACATTAGCAGGCATGTAAGCTTGCTGGTGACCACTTTAGTCTACTGGTGAGTGGAAGATAGGGAAAGGCAGCAATGAGCAAATGGGCTGAGCACAACCACATTCCATAGATTTCCGTTGACCTGGAGATGAGAGAAAGAAGAGGAAGGGCTGGATGGTCCAAAGTGTGGTGAGACCTGGGAACACCTGATCTCATGGACAAGGACATAGGCACAGAGGGCTAGAGATGAGAGTGAAGCATCAAGCTGATATGAAGTGAGAGTAGACATGCAAAAACACCCAAACTTGCAGATAGTACCCATTGGACCTAGCCTCAATGGCTTGATAATCAGAACTCATCTAGAAGATTTTTAAAAAAAAATTTTTTTTGGACCAAGGAATCGAAGGCAAATTTGATTAACTTGACCTATAATAATGGAGCAGAGATGTCAGCTTGAGGACTAAGGTGCGCCTGACCCAGGCAGGCCATTGTGTTTTCAATAGTCTCATATGGATGTGAAAGCTGGACAGTGAATAAGGAAGATCGTAGAAGAATTGATGTCTTTGAGTTGTGGTGTTGGAGGAGAATACTGAAAGTGCCATGGACTACCAAAAGAACCAATAGATCTGTTTTGGAAGAAGTGCAGCCAGAGTGCTCCTTGGAGGCAAGGATGGCTAAGCTTCGTCTCTCATGCTTTGGACATATTGTCCGGAGGAGACAATCGTTGGAGAAGGATGTCATGCTGGGTAAGGTGGAGGGTCAGAGAAAAAGAGGAAGACCTCTAACGAGATGGATTGGGCAGGTGGCATCATTAATGGCGTCAAGTGTGGCAACGGTAGTGAGGTTGGCCCAGGATCAGACATTGTTTCGTTCTGCTGTGCATGGATTTGCTATGAGTCGGTTCCGACTCGATGGCACCTGACAACAACAACAACAACATACTAATGGATGTAGTATCTCAAAATACCAACAGAGAGGGAAGGAGTGTTCACAACAAGTATCAATGCTATTTCCTCTATATATAGGGTAGATAGAGACAGGCAATTTACACATTGGCTACCTAATATGAGGGGACAATAAAGGTACGAAGAGACTGGCTTACAAATTTTCAAGAGGGAATTTAGTTTAAGAGTGTGTGGGGGAAGATAGAGTCCCCACTGAATAGATTTTTGTCTTGTTTAGATGGGCCTGGTTATAAGAGATGGGGATGAGATTCTTAGGATTCAGTAGTGAGTAATTGTTATTATGACAAATTGTGACTGTCACAATTGTAAGGGTAGAAGTTTTTTGTTGTTTTTTTACAACAATGGGAGAGTAGTTAATCTTACAGCCCAGAAACTTAAGACCATCAAGGGAGAAGCTCACAAATGGAATGTGGGACCCTATCAGAAAAACAGCAGCACCAGAGATGGAGGCAGTGATGGGCACATGGACAGAGGGAACAGCTGAGGACTCTAGATTCATGGAAAATGTTGTATGGAGAGCTGGCAGCCAGGAGGAAGGCTTGCAGAAAGTGTCCTTTGGTAGTTCAAATTATTATGTATGCCTGAGTGTTTAAAAACAAAACAAAACAAAAAAGCTACAAAGAATAGAGACAAATAATACTGCTCACTGATGGTACGTGGAGGGGATTATAATCATTGTAATGAAACAAAGTATGATTTGTTGAATGCAAAACTGATGATCTGCCCTGTAAATTTTCACTCAATTCACAATAAAAACTTAACAAAATTAAAAAATTCTGTGGAATACAGCTTTACTTTGACACACATGAGGTTGTAATGAATCAGAGTTTGATTCAATAGCAACATATTTTGTTAAGCTGATTAGCTTAACACAATTACAATTTGTTATGGATCTATCAAAATTAGAAGTATTCAGTAATAACATGGACCATATAAAACATGTTATTCTAAGCATTAGTGACTTGAAGTAGACAGGAATTGGCCATTTTGAATCTGACAACCACATGGTTTATTATGCAGGGAGGAATTACAAACTGAAAAGGAATTACATTGCATTCATCATTAAAAAGACCATTTCAAGTATATCTTGAAGTAAAATTCTTTCTGTAAAAGGCTACTATCCTTACACCTACAGGGAAGACCAGTTAATACAGCTATTATTCAAATTTATGTACCCACCAATAAAGCCAAAAGTGATGAAACTGAAGAAATCTAACAACAACAATCAATTTCTTCAGTCTGACATTGATCAAAGATTCAACTAAGATTCATTGATAGTTATTTATGATGCAAGTGTGATTGGTGGAAACAAAGAAGAAAGATGCATATTTGGAAAAGATGGTCTTGGTGATAGAAGCAATGCTGGAGATCACAGGATAAAACTTTGAATGACCAATAACTTATTCATTGAAAATATACAAATAGGTCTCACCAGATGGAACGCACACTAATCATATTGACTACATCTATGGGAATGTATGGCATAGAAGCTGAATATCATCAGCCAAAACATAGCAAGGGTCCATCAATTATATATAAACTCAGGTTGGAGCTAAAGAAAATTTAAAATAAGTCCATTAGAATAAAAATATAACTTTGAATATATCCCACCTCAATTTAGAGACCACCTCAAGAACAGAACTGATGCACTACACAGTAATGACCAAAGAACAGAAGAATTGTGGTATGACATAAAAAAACTTTATGCATAAAGAAAGCAAAAGTCATTGAAAAAAAAGAAGACAGGAAAGAAAGAAAAGACCAAATGGATGCCACAACTGGCTATGAAACTTGCTTTTGAACATAGAGATGTTAAAGTGACTGGAAGAAATGAGAAAGTAATAGCTGAGCAGAAAACTTCAAACGGGAGAATGAAAAGATAGAAAGACTGGTGTGTGGTTCCAAATTGGTGTCTGCCCTTTTCTTATATGTGCCTTGGCTGAGGTTACTTTTTTGAGGGTATCATTTGGAAGCAATGAGTTTAAAACCCTTCACCTTTCCGTTCCCGGAGATGAGGTTTCTTTATGCAGGACTCAATGTGTACAAATTCAAAATCAACAGCATCAGATTGGAAGAGATCAAAAATAAGGACATCATGGTCCTGCAACTGGAAATTCTATTTCGCGTGGTTTTGGGAAACTTGGACAATCTGCAACCTTTTGCTACAGAACAATTCATTATATTTCCCTATAAAAGCCAGTGGGAGAGCGTTTCCCACCTGAAATTCAAACATGGAGAAATGGTCTTGATCCCTTACCCATTTGTTTTCACTCTATATGTAGAGATGAAGTGGTTTCATGAAAACCCATCACCAGGTAAACCAGTAAACATTCCTTTTGGATTGGTTGCTGGTGAGAAGAAATCAACAGGAGCCCTGGGGAAGATACTTGGAAGTGCCCAGTACAACCAGGACATCTGGGTTGGACAGGGCAAAAGCAGGGATGTCCAGCCAATGACCCGTCAAAAAGAAAACCAGCAGGAACAGGGAGCAAAACCCCCAGAAGGAATGGCAGGAGGCCCCGGCAGTGGACAGTACAAATGTCCAGGAACAGGGGTCCCAGTGGGAGGACAGCTTGGTCGGGCAGGTGGCTCTGTTACCTCAGCAGAGCAATCCACCTCTACGTAGAGGATCCACAGAGCTGGGGGCCACTGGTTTCTTTGGGTTTCTAAGTTCTCTCTTCCCGTTCAACTATTTCTTCTGAAAGGACAGCCAGTGAGCCTCCCTAATTCACTGCCCTGGACTAAGGACCACCTCCCAAGCCATCCCTCCTCCAACCTCACCCTTCATGGGACAACCAGTCATGGAGGATGAGGCCCCTCGTTCAGGGTAGTCCTAGCTTTTACCCCTTTTATCATGACATGTTTTTTCCCCATTTAAAACATTGTAAAAGGAATGGCATTTTCAAAAATACTTTCATCTGATAATTTTACTGCCCTGAGAGCCAGTTCAGGTCTTTTGCCTGTATCACTTAGGATCCTAATGACAATAAATTATTGATGAAGAGTTATAATAATTAAAAAAAAAAAAATGAAGGAAGACTCATTTTCACTTGTGATATGCATATGACACAATTTTGCTTGCTGGAAGTAAAGGAGACTTAAAGTACTTGCTGATGAATATCAAAGACTATAGCCTTCAGTATGGAATGCACCTCAAGGTAAAGAAAATGAAAATTAAATTCTCATAACTAAAACAATAAATAACTTCCTAATAAATGGAGAAAAGATTGAAATTGTCAAAGACTTCATTTTGCTTGGATCCACAATCAATATTCTTGGAAGCAGCAGGTAAGAAATCAAACAACATACTGCATTAGGCAAATCTGTTGGAAAAGATCCCTTTAATGTGTTAAAGAGCAAAGAGATTACTCTGAGGACTAAAGTATGTCTGACCCAATCTATGGTATTTTCATTTTTCTGATATGCTTATGAAATTTGGGTGAATGATTAAGGAAGACTGGAGAAGAACTGATGTATTTGAATCATGTTGGCAAAAAGTATTGAGAATACTATGGACAACCCAAAGCACAAACAAATCTATCTCAGAAGCACATCCAGAAGGCTTCTTATAAACAGGATAGAGAGACGTCCTTTCTTTTGCTTTGGACATATTGTCTTATAAGACCAGTCCCTGGAGTATATCATCATACTTGCTAAAGTAGATGCTTACTGGAAAAGAAGACTCTCAAGGAGATGGATTGACACAATGGTAACAACAATGAACTCAAACATATCAACATTTGAGAGGATGGCAGAGGACTGGACAGTGTTTTCTTATGTTATGTGGGATAATGAATTATCTAATGTCTCTTCTAGCAATAGTCTGTAACTCCTACCAAGCAATGTTTCTGCCCTGCTGAGTCTGGGTAAGAGAAAGTGGGAGAGGATACAGATAGGATGGCATGATTTAGCTGTGGATGTTAGCAGAGTTTATTGTAATTATGAAAAATTAAACTTCTATCATGGGTATAAAATGAATCATCTCTAAAGCAAGTGGGTGGTATCTTACTATAATTAAAAAAAGAGAAAGAAACAGGAAGGGAGCATGTCTTTTGGAAACCAAGACCTCTGCACAATAAACCTCCTGGACCCTGAGACAGAAAGCTGTGACAGCTGAGGAATGGCAGAGGAACAGTTACAGAATCTGTAACCAGAGCTCAGGACAGAACAGTGGGCTTCACAACCCACAGAGCAAGTAAAGCTGAATGACTGGGTAGGAAGTTTTATTGTAGAGTGGTGTGACTCCAGGAACATGAGTGGGGGAGCTAAATTTGCTGATAATCAGAGCTAATGCCAAATGCCTTCATGCTGAGTCTTATTGTGGAAAGGTATGTCCTGTTGACATTTATCAGCAGCTAACCGGAGCAACTCATCTGTCAGTTTGTTCTACTGTGGTGGCTTGTGAGTTGCTGTGATTCTGGAAGGTATGCCATTGGTATTTTAAATATCAGCAGGTTCAACCATGGTGGACAGATTTCAGATAAGCTTCCAGATGAAGACAGACTAGGAAAAAGGAATGATGAACTATTTCTGAATATACAGTCACTGAAAATCTTATGAGTAACAGAGAAACACAGTCACATATAGTGCCAGAAAAATGAGCCCCTCAGGTTGGAAAGCACTCAAAATGTGACTGGGGAAGAGCTGCCTCCTCAAAGCAGAGTTGACTATGATGATGTGAATGGAGTAAAGCCTGTGGGATTAAAACTCACGGGACCTTCATTTTCTGGTTGATACAACTTAAAATGAAGAGGAAACAGCTGTAAACATCCATTAATAAATGGAACATGGAATGTATGAAGTATAAATCTAGGAAAATTAGAAATTGTCAAAAATGAAATGGAATGCATAAATATCAATATCTTAGGCATTAATTAGCTAAAATGGACTGGCCATTTTGAATCTGACAACCACGTGGTTTACTAAGCTGGGAATGACAAATTGAAGAACAATGGTGTTGCATTCATTGTCAAAAAGAACATATCCAGATCAGTCATGAGGTACAACGCTGTCTGTGATAGCATAATATACTTGTGCCTACAGGGAAGACCAGTTAATGCCATAATTATTCTAATTTATGTACCAACCACTAAAGCAAGTGAGGATGAAATAGAGGAATTCTACCAACTTCTTCAATCTGAAATTGATCAAACATGTAAGCAAAATGTATTGATCATTACTGGAAATTGGAATGTAAAGGTTAGGAACAAAGAGGAAAGATCAGTAGTTGTAAAATACGGCCTTGGTGATAGAAATGATGCTAGAGAATGCATCATAGAATTCTGCAAAATCAATGATTTGTTCATTTCAAATATCTTCTTTAGACAGCATGTTGTTGTTGTTGTTAAAGTGCCGTCGAGTTGGTT
>NW_006408720.1:4261608-4275373 GCF_000296735.1 Chrysochloris asiatica | reverse complement strand
ATCTGGAATCAGTAAACCAAAAAAGAAGAACACGCTCAGCATTTCTCAAGCGGGAGGAATTGAAGAAAAAATTCAAGCCTCGACTTTCATTATTGAAGGATTATCTGGGCAAATTATTGAATGATGCAGAAAGTGGCATGTCTGACAATTGGCCTGTCTCCAGGAACCACATGGAGAGATAACACTGAAGTAGGGGTGACAGGAGATTAGAAATAAAAGACACAAGACATATTTGAAAATAGAATAGATAGAAACAGGTGGGATGCAGTACTCTGATGGAGATACTTCAGCATGGACCAATGCAGCCAGTTTATTTGATACACAGCTCAAGGGGAGGTGCTTGGGGGCAGGGAAAAGAATAATCTCTGGTGTTTTGATGCATGCAGTAAGCGGGACTTTATCAGAAGAATGTAGTTGCTAGGGAAACAAAGATAGGGTGGCTAGAATGTTGTGCAGTGAGACAAAGGGGACATAGCTAAATACAAGGAAAGACCTTGTGAGTTCCCGGACCTTAAGGCATCCCTCAGGGAGGTGGGAGGAGTGAGGGGTGGGGTTTGGGGAGTTGGGGGAGGGATCTTTGACTTGGAAGCAGCCCGAGTCTGGATCACAACTATTCAGTTGCAATGCTTCGGTTAAATTACCCCAAGTCAGGGGCCTTAGGCTCAGCTGCTCCCAACATCTGCCCCTTTTTTATATCTTAAATGAAGGCGGTCAGTGGTCAGTTGGAGCTGGAAGAGCTGGTGTTGGAGGGCTCTGTAGAAGACTGTCAAAATAAGCTATAAGATTAACATTAAGACAATAATTCCAATAAGGAGCCATGCCATATGGCGCAGTGTATTAAAAGGATTAAATCCATTGAGTAGAACCTCAGGGCCAAGACCTAATTTTTACTGTTTATGAGTAAAATTAGTGAACACCAGTACTGGTGCACAGTCATCCCAGGTAACCGGATAGGCCATAGGCGGATCGGGAAAATAAGTCAAATATGTCTGAGGTGTTCCTGCCACCATACTTTCCTGAACGGTGAGAATGGCCATCATGGCCATGAACACATTGCTCTTACTAAGGGGTATTCCTTGGGCAGTTACCATACTCTGATCTTCTTTCATCAGGGCTTTCAGCTGGCCCCAAGTGGCAAGTGCTGTTGTTCAAGCCTTCTGGGAGCAAGCCAGGGCTACCCGTGAGAGAGTCCTCACCATGGGCAGTATCTTCAGTTTCTTGAGAAGTGAATTCAGAATATCCTTGGGATTCATAATGATGCCTCACCACTCTCTCAGGTTGGAAGGCTTCTTCTGGAAAGACACAGTCATAATCTCTTCCCCACATTAGCACTGGATCAGGTCCCTACCAGACTCCCATTAGAAGTCCTTCTAGAGAACCTTTCCTTGTGATACCCCACATCAAATTTCTTGATGTTTTTCTGTTGCCATGTGTCCTTCTGAGTCACAATTTAAAAAATTTAAGGTAAAAAGAGCATGGTTCAAAAAATTGTGAGGTGTAGGCTTATATGGTCTATCTCCCCCTTTTTGTTTTGTAGGAGAATTTTAGGAGTGCTGTTAGCGCATTCAACAATGGCTTGCCCTTGAGGATTGATTGTATGGGATGCCTGTGGTATGCGTGATATGGTACATGGAGTAATAATGAGAAAAAGCCACACTCAGTTTTAAGAAAGAGTGGCTTTCCCATTGCTGCAAAAGCTGCCAAACAGTGGTGTATGACATGTTGAGTGCTTTCACCAGTTTGGGTGGTTGCAAAAACAAAACCAGAAAATGTGTCGATAGAAACATGGACTCATAGTAGATTACCAAATTGAGGAACCTGAGTCACATCCACTTGCCACAGTTGGTTAGGTTTAAGGCCTCGGGGATTTACCCCTGTGGTGGGACATGGTGAGTGGACAATACATGATGAGCATTGTTGAACAATCTCACGAGCTTGCTCTCGAGTCAAATGAAATTCATTTCATAAGGCCGTGGCGTTTTGATGGTAGTGAGCATGTAACTGAATGAAAAATTGATACTGGGAAGATTTCTGTGCAACTGCAGGAGCTATCAATGCATCGATTAAGGAGTTTCCTTGAGCAAGGGGGCCAGGGAGATGAGTATGAGATCAGATGTGGTCAACAAAGCATAGTCGCTGCCTCCTATGAATGAGGCTCTGCAGACACATGAAAAGAGGGAAAAGTTCCTCAGTTCCAGTATGTCCTAGGTGGCTGTTTCAATTTGTTGAACAACACCTACAATATATTTACTGTCTGAGAAACTATTAATAGAATCATTAGGAAAATCTTCTAAGGCCCATATAACAGCTTGTAACTCAACACACTGTGCTGAGGTAAAATGGATCCATAAGGTCCTAGTTCAAATGGTACAATAGTATCTGCCCTTGCCAGAGCTAGGGCCATCTCTGAATATAACAAGTGCTCCTGTGATGGTTTGAGAATTTATCACTCCTGGGAATATGAAAGCAGTTTGACTAACGAAATGGAGCAACTTACTTTTAGGATAGTGATTATCCAAGGTTTCTGGAAAATTGGCTATTGCTATTGGCCAATCAGGGGAGAACTGCCAGAGCCATTCTTGTTGAGTTTTGTCAAAGGGGGTCACAATAGTCAGGTTCATGGGCCAATAATTGTACAGTCCTGATTCGGGCCTTAGCAATCATGTTAGCCACCAAAGTATAAAAAGGAGTTATAACTTTTTTCTGAGCATTAATCATGTACAGCCATTCTATTATACCTTCTTCCTGCCACAGGACACTGGTGGGATTGTGTGACATTGGAAAAATTAAAACTTGTAGAGGCTTCATGGAACTAACCCTTTGTAACTGATCCAGCTGCAATGAAGATTTCAGCTTAATTAGAGCTTCTTCAACCTCAGGAGTTAATACACCAGGAGAGGACGGTGAAGGACCACCTTGTAAAATAGTAAACAGTGGTTGCAAGTCATGTGTAGTGAATTTCAAGTTGGGTCATAGCCAATTAATGTCCCTTAAAATTTTTTGAAAATCATTTAACGTATTCAGGACATCCCATCTTACAGCAATTGCTTGTGCCCAAATAGTCCTGCCTTCTATAACGGTGCCAAGATACTGAAAAGATGACATTTATTGTACCTTTTGGGGGCCAATGCACAGTCCTGCTTGCTCCAGAGCTAATTGCATATCTCCAAAAATCAACAGTAAAGTAGCTTCCAGAGGGTGGCCCAAGAAAATGTCATCCACAAAATGTATAATGTAAGCCTCAGGATACTTGTCTCTTATCGGAGCAATTGAAGAAGCAACAAATTCTGGACACAAGCAAGGACTATTAGCCATGTCTTATGGCAAACACTTCGAAGGAAATCTTAAATGAGGCTCCCTATTATTAACAGTTGGGACACTGAAGGCAAATTTCTTTCTATCATCTGGATGCAAAGGGATTTTAAAGAAACCATCTTTAAGATCTATAACAATCAACTGATATGTAAAGGGAATAACTGTAGGACTTGGGAGGCCAGATTGAAGAGATCTCATAGTCTCCATGGTTTTATTCACAGCCCTAAGGTCCTGCAGCAGTCGCCATTTTCCTGCTTTCTGTTTTATAATGAATATAGATGTATGCCAAGGGCTATGAGTGGGCTTTATATGCCCTGTGTTCAATTGTTCTTGGACTAGAGCCTTAGCAGCAATCAATTTCTCATTAGTTAGGGGCCATTGGTTTACCCATACTAGGTCATCAGACAGCTCAGTGATCTTTGCTGCAGTTTTCTGGGGAGGAGAAGCAACCAAGGCCCCTACCTAAAATTCCGCTCAGATTCAAATCCCAAACCTTGCTTACCAGAACAGGACTTAGGCTGTATGGGTTTACACCTTGTTAATAACAACCCATTCCTTTTCTTGGGTCAAATCTTTGTTGCAGCATTTATGCTGTAACAATTGAGCTAGGGCTGACCAATAGAAGTCCCACATTTTCTAGAATGTCTCTTCCCCATAAACTGACAGGGAGATGGTCCAAAACATGTGGTGTACAATAAATAACCTGCAGTCTCCTCAGGGTCCTCCCACTTCATCAACTGAGCACTTTTATTAGGACTGATAACCTGTCCTACATCTTGCAAGTCTACATTTGCTCACCCAATGGCCAAGAGGCCAGCCAGTGCTTCCAAGCCATGAAAGAAACATTGGCCCCAGTGTCTAGAATCTCCCTGAAAATTTTTTCTGTTTGTAATCAATTCTAGTTCAGGCCTCTCCTGTTTAATAGCCTGAAACCAAAAAGCATCAGAAGAACCATAGCCTCTTGGCCCTCGATGTTCCTTTTGCAGGGGCTTTCCAACTTTAACAGAAGGGACCAACACTAACTAGGCGATTCCGTTTTCAGGTAGAACTTGGACTATAAGATTGCTAATGTAAACCATTACCTTTATTTCTCCAGTGAAATCCAAATCAATCACTCCTGGAATAATATGGAGACCTTTTAGGCAGGTACTACTATGGTATAGAAGCAAGCCCACAGTCCCTCTAGGAAGGAGGCCATATACTCCAGTGGGCAAGGCCTGAGACCCCATGTCTGGGGTCAATATAAATCTGGATGTAGGACTGAGGTTCAATCCTGTGCTCCCAGAGGTAGCACGGAAGAGGTCCTGGATTGAGTGTTCAGTGGCTCTCGACAAAACTGTTGAACTGGGATTGTAGAAAGTGCCCCTATTGTTTGACGGGGCTCAGGCCTGTTTCCCTGCAAATGGTTACCATTCAGATCATTTTTAGACTGACATTCATTTGCTCAATGATTGTCTTGTCAACAATGAGGACAAGGGCCAGGCTGCCACTGGCCATGACCCATGGCACGACTCGCTGTTCCCAGATGCTATTGGCAGTCCCTGGCAAAATGACCTTCCTTTCCACATGCAAAATAAACCCCTCCGCCTTTGCTGCGCCTTCCTTGAAAGGTTTGCTGCATGGCAGCAGCCATAGTGACTCCCTGTACATAAGAAGGTCCAATTTCATCACAAAGCCTAATCATTTCTTGTAAATTAGTCCCCTTCTTGTGAGGCCAAGGGCCTCCTTACAATACTTGTTAGCATTTGTTGTTGTTGTTGTTGTTAAGTGCCGTCGAGTCGGTTCCGACCCATAGCGACCCTGAACAGGGTTTCCGAGGCTGTAAATCTTTACGGGAGCAGAACGCCTCATCTTTCTCCCGTGGAGCCCCTGGTAGTTTCGAACTGCTGGTCTTGAGGTTTGCAGCCCTATTCGTAACCACTACGCTACCAGATCAAACCCCAATTGTTTCACTACCAGCTGTTGGCCAGGGAATTGGAGATAGTCTGCCCCACTGCTTGTAAAAAGTGAGCTACAAACTTCTGAAAAGGCTCTTCAGGATTTTATCTGATGCTAAATATGTCCAAATTTCTCCCTTTGTGGGTAGTTCCTTCCAAGCCCTTTGTGCACCTTTATTGATCTGCTGATATGTCTGAACAGTAAAATGTAGCTGCTGGGCTGTTGCTGCATAATCTCCCATCCCCACTAACATATCCAAGGTGATGGGAATATTATGGTTTTGATTTCATTCTGCTTGCTCAGTGCTAAGCTCATGCCATCTTGTTTTCCACATAAGGTGGAAAAAAATCTCCTGGGGAAAGACAGGCCTTAGATATAGTCTGCCAGTCATATGGACATAGGGCCTCAATTGTGATTGTATTCAACAGACTTAAAGTAAAAGGTGCAATAGGTCCATATGTAGAAACTGATCTTGACAGGGATGATCTGATGTTTTCAGAGCATTTGACCTGGTTTCTGAGGATCAGGCCTCTCAAGGACTGGATAGACTCCTTGTCAAAAACCCATCATACCCTCCCTTGCCAAACTTGTTTCTATCAAGGCCTTTTGAACTAGAGACAAAGCAGGCAGAGCACAAGATAACTACTCCCTTGCTTTTGGCATTAAGCCCAGCTCTTTGGGTTTGTGTTGGCAGCAGTTCCTTCAGTGAGAGATAATGTAGCCAGCCGGGAAGCACATATCTCAGATTTTTTCTCCCAATCTGAGCTGGAGCCCTCCACTTCTGGGTCCCCTTGTTCCTTTAAGGAACAGCTTGGGGGACAAGTGGAGGCTCTCTGTTCTCCCAACTCCTCCTTCTGTGGCACCAATGACTCAGACAACTTTAGCTCTTCACATCCCTGCACTGTCTGCTGCAAATTCTCTGCAAGTTCAGGATATGAATTACAGGCCACTCTTTTAGAGTCAGGCCAAGGATCTAAACTATCATGCAGAAGTGTCCAGAGAGAAAAATGTATGAAATGGTATCTTCTCAGGTCCTTCAGCAATATACCAATCATGAAACTGCCTTCTGACCTTCCCCCAGGTATCCAAATTTACAGTCCCTTCTTAGGAAACCAGGGACAGGTATATTGTACAAAATCTAAAAATTGAGCAAGCTGAACACCTTTAAAAGAAGTTCCTCTGGCCCTCAATAGGGCTTTAAGCATATCTACAAACATCTGGCCATCTGTTGACCCATGTATTACACCCTTCTCTAACTCACTCCATACCTTATCTGAATGCATGCAGCTTGGAACATCTCTTCATCTCTGGCTTAAGAGTTCCCCTGTACTTGGGGCACATGTTGGGTACCAAACTGCCATGTCTGACAATTGGCCTTTCTCTGCAACCTGCATGGAGAGATAAAACCTGAGTAGGGGCAATGAGAGATTTGAAATAAAATGAAGATATAAGACATATTTGGAAATAGAATAGTTGGGAACAGGTGGAATGCAGCACTTTGATGGAGATACTATAGCACCCACCAAGGCAGTGATTTTATTTTATACACAACTCAAGGGAAGGTGCTTGGGGTCAAGGAAAAGAATAACCTCTGGTGTTTTGATGTATGCAGTAAGCAGGACTTTAACAGAAGAATGTAGTTACTAGGGAAACAAAGATAGGGTGTCTAGAATGTTGCTCAAGCTGAGCCAAAGAACATAGCTTAATACAAGGAATGACCTTGCAAGTGCCCATACCCGTGAGGCATTCCTCAAGGGTTGAGGGGAGGGGATGGGAACTTTGACTTGGAAGTAAACTGAGTTTCTGGACCACAACTGTTCAGTTGCAACCCTTCAGTTAAACTATCCCCAAGTCAGGGACATTATGCTCAGCTTCTCCCAACAAGAAAGCATCAAAAAAGATGGAAGGAATACGCAGAGTCACTGTACCAAAAGGAAATGATTGTTGTTCAACCATTTCAAGAGGTAGTATATGAAAGAGGAATTCCAAGGTGCATTGAAGGAATTGGCAAAGAACACGGCACCAGGAAATGATGTAATAAAAATGGAAATGTTAAAAGAAAGTGAAGTGGCACAGGAGGCACTCATTCATCTATGCCCAGAAATTTGGAAGACAACTATCTGGCAGACTGATTGGAAGAGATATGTATTTGTGACCATTGCAAAGAGAGGTGACCAAATGGAATACAGAAATCATCAGTCTTTGATATCCCATGTGAGTAAAGTTTTACTAAAGGAAATACAGAAACGCTGCAAGCATACATTAACAGAGAACTTCCAGAGGTTCAAGCCTGATTCAGAAGAGGCCATGGAATGAGGGATATCACTGCTGATGTCTGATGGATCTTGGCTGAAAGCAGAGACTATCAGAAAGATATTTACTGGTGGTTTATTGACTATGGAAAAGCTTTCAATTGTGTGGATCATGACAAGCTATAGACAACATTTCAAAGTATGAGTATTCTGGAACACTTAATTGTGCTCATGAGGAATCTGTACCTGGACCAAAAGGCAGTTGTTCGAACAGAACATGGGAACACTGAATGGTTTTAAATTAAGAAAGGTGTGAGACAGGGTTGTATCTTTCACCATACTTATTCAACCTGTATGCTGAGCAAATAATCCAAGAAGCAGGGTTATATGAAGAAAAATGTGGCATCAGGATTGGAGGTAGACTCATTAACAACCTGTGACATGCAGATGATATACCCTTGCTTGTTGAAAGTGAAGAGGACTTAAAATATTTACTGATGAAGATCAAAGAGCACAGCCTTCAGTATGGATTGCAACTCAATGTATGGGGAAAAAAAAAAAATCTTCACCACTGGACAAATAAATAACAGTCTTATCAATGGAGAAAAGATTAAAGTTGTCAAGGAATTCATTCTTGGATCAACAATCAACACTCATGGAAGCAACAGTCAAGAAATCAAATGACATATTGCATTAGGCAAATCTGCTGCACAAGACCTTTGTAAAGTGTTGAAGAGCAAAGATGAGAGCTTGAGGACTAAGGTGTTCCTGACCCTTGGTATTTTCAATAACCTCATATGCATGCAAAAGCTGGACAGTGAAGAAGGAAGATCGTAGAAGAATTGATGTTTTTGAGTTAACGATGTTAGAGGAGAATACTGAAAGTACCATGGGCTGCCAAAAGAACCAACAGATCTGTATTGGAAGAAGTTCAGCCAGAGTGCTCCTTGGAGGCCAGGATGGCCAAACTTCGTCTCTTATACGTCAGACGTATTGTCAGGAGGGATCAATTGCTGAAGAAGGATATCGTGTTTGGTAATGTGGAAGGTCAGATAAAAAGAGGAAGACCCCCCAGTGAGATGGATTGGTAAAGTGGCAGTATCAATGGGATCAAGCGTGGCAACAATTTTGAGGTTGACCCATGATTGGGAAGTGTTTGTTCTGTTATGTGTCAGTTTGCTGTGAGTCTGTACCAACTTGATGGCACCTAACAACATCTGGAACAACTGTGTCCTGAATATTTCCTAATCCCATATTTTAACCCATTAACTTCCCTAATAATCCCCATATAAGTTAATACAGTGTCTGAGTTCTGGATGCCCATTGCAACAGATTATTGAGCCCAGTAGAGAAGTAGAGAGAGTGCTGTGGGAGGAATGGCTGGTGTCACATATTTTTCCATTTTATATATAGGGTAGCTAGCAAATGGAACTGACTAGACTGCACCTAACAACAACACGAAATCTCCAGTATCATGTCTAACAATATTTTCTTTTAATTTACGATATCATGTATTTCAAAAAGTAAACAAAACACTAATTATGTTCCCTTCAGTATATGAAAGGTTATTTGATCCCCAGAAAGAAAAAAGGCAACTAATGATTTTAGATTAAAATTAAACATACCTGGTATTCACCATGGCATTGCACAGAGCTTTTCTTTTCACAATCACATAGAGCTAACTAATTTTCTCTCAGTTATAGTGACTTTAATACATAATAAAATCTTGTTAAAACAAACTTTCCCTAGAAAACTGTTGTTATTAGTTAAGCTTTCATTGATTCTTATTGTGAAGTCACTAATTTCATTTAAATAGGCACACTCTACTTTAGAATAAGACAAAATAAGTCATTCTTTTAAAAAAATATGGAATTATCTATATTCCAAAAATAATCCCAGATAATTCTTCAAGCAATTTTCTACTGTTCGTAATCAAACTTTTAAAATAATCACTATGTTTTCACTGAAAGATTATCAACGTTATATGAAATGTAAACTCTTTTGATTTGTGTCCATTTTAGGATACAATTTTTACTGAAGTGTTTTTTGGTGTGTTTTTTTTTAAAGATAATTACATACCATACAGTTAATTTGCCTAAAAGAACTTTGTAGAAATACAGTAGAAATATTTAAGAACTATGATAGAGTGCACTGTGGTTCAGACTTCAACAAAGATTTCCTTGAAACACAGTAAAAAAGTTATTGGCTTAAGACCATATCCCAAAGTGACATCAGTGTGATATTTGATAGTATAACTCCACCTCTTTAAAAAAGTGCACACTTGGTTATACATGGCTTTTACCCTTGGGCTACTATTATGCTACAAACCTCCCCCCACCCCTACTGTCCCAATCTAACGCCATTCATGTGGAGATGTGTATGTTCTCTGAACAGTGCATAGAGTCCTTGGTTTTCCAACTCTGGTGGAGAGCTCGAAGACGTTCAGAAGTCCGTGTGCTTACATTCAGGGCAGGATGTACTTTACAAATTACACTTTCCTCCATTAGTTACAGTCCACATATCCCAAAGTATGCATGTAAAGCATCTGGATGACTATCTGGCCACTTGGCAAATCCCCCTACTAGGCGATCTTGAGTTGATAAGATGTAATTTCTATTTTTCTCAAAGTTCGTGTATTAGAACATTTTCAGAAGCATATTTCTTCTAGTATGTTGTTGGTGTTGTTAAGTACTGTGGAGTGGGTTCCAACTCATAGTGACCCTGTACAGAGTTTCTGAGGCTGTAAATCTTTACAGGAGCAGAAAGCCTTATCTTTCTCCCACAGAAAGTCTGGTAGTTTTGAATTGCCAACCTTGAGCTTAGCAACCTGATTCATAACCAATACGCTACCAGAGCTCCTTCTTCTAATATAGTCAATAGCTTTTTTACATATCCATGCTTAACCAGTTGTTGAGCTTATAGCAAATACAGGAAGACAGTACACAAATCACATGTCATTTTCACTTCCTTCAGTGTGAAACTTTTCAAAAACTTTTCATCTTCTGGCTGAAGAGCTCTTAAGCCTGCTAAGCAAGCTTCTTTATTTACTCTGCTGAAGTGGTCTCCAAGAATAACTAAGTATGAAAGGCCAATGTAGGTCATTGCTGTGTGGCCACTGTCATAAGGATGAACTGTCCCAGAATTCTTTGATGGATTGAATGGAATGCCCAAGTATGAAGAATCTCGGAAAAGACAGCGATTTAAATTTGATCTCACTGTCTTCTGTGGGAAGGACCTGCAGGGAGTAAATCCATTCTATTTTATCATCTTTGTTCACTACATCTAAGGAGTACAACATATCCAGCCCGGAGAGTGGAAAAAGTGCAACTGTCAACCTGCTTGTCTCCAAAGAATAGCACTCCGTTAAGATCTGGAGGCAGCGTTGAAAGAACCGTACATGTCGGTCCCACTGATGGCCCTTACTGCTCCCTGCCGACTGTTCGGCCATGGTAGCCACCATACTGCTCCCTAACAATAATATTTTCTATGGACCTTTCCTCTTTGCTCCAAATTCAACATTCCAATCACCAGTAATTATCAGTGCATCTTGATTGCATGTTTGATCAATATCAGGCTGAAGAGTTTGGTAGAATTCTTTGATTTCATCATATAATAAATTTGAATAATAGTGGTATTACCTGGTCTTCCTTGAGCTGTTGCTCTTACATGCCATCGAGTAATTTCCAACCATAGTACCCTGTATAGAGTTTCAGAAGCTGCAAATGCTTACAAGAACAGAAAGTTTCATCTTTTTCCCACTGAGCAGCTAGTAGTTTCGAACTGCTGACCTTGTGGTAAGCAGCTAAACTCATAACCCACTATTCTACCAGGTGTCCTTATAGGTGTATGGATATTATCCTATCACAGACAGTATTGAACCTTAATATAAATCTTGAGAAGTTATTTTTTATCATGAATTGGATATCATTCATCTTCTATTTGTTTTTCCTGGCATAGTGAACCATATGATTGCATATATGAAATGGCCAATACCAGTCCATTTTAGCTGACTAATGCCTAGGATATCAATTTTATGTGTTCCATTTCATTTTTTACAATTTCCAGTTTTCATTCATGCATTGTACATTACATGTTCTGATTATTAATAGCTTGCAGCTATTCACAAGATTTTTTTTTCTTCATTCATGTAATTATGGTCAGTTCTACTTTAAGAAGGCAGCTCTTCTGCAGTAGTGTTTTAAATGTCTTTCCTTCAGAAATGCTAATCTTATGATACTATAACTGAGATGTTCTGTTGCTATTCATAAAGTTTTCATTTCCCTGTACTATATCTGACAATGTTCCCTTACTATTCTAAGGAATTCTGTGGCTAAGCATTTTGAAGTAGTCTGTATCTCCTTCTTCCTAGTCTGTCTTATTCTGGACGCTCCATTGAAACCTATCCACCATGGGTGACCCTGCTTATATTTAAAATATCATAGCTTCTATCATTACAGTAGCACATAAATCACTACAGTATGACAAACTGGCATAGAAGTCGTGTTTGTTTTTGTTTTTAAGATAGCCAGTTTAAATCAACTTTCTTAGTAATTTCAATGAACAGAATGTGTATGTCAGAACAACTGCTAAATATTTCTGTGCACAACTTTTTCATAGTTTCTAATCCTTTCCATTCCAAGTCATTCTAGGGATGTGCTTACATCTTCCTTTGTGTTTTTGATAGTATGATTTCTGGCAGAAAATCATCAACTTACACATGAAATAAAGAAAATATTTTAGACTGAAAGAAAGTTATTTGCTTTTCATTCTTTAAGGCATAAAGCTAATAGTGACACTCACTTATATTTTCAAGTGATACACTATGTGCTCAAGACTATGACCTCACCTCATATTTTGCTATCTTACTCTAAATTCTTTTAGAAAGAAAAAGCAAATCATTTGCCCAGGTCTTGACGCAGATTACTTTTGTTGCATTTACTTGACATTTCTTAATCATTCATATACTTTGTGCTCAAAGTTAGATGATTTTCCTCATATAAAGGAGGTTTAAGCAAAGATACACGAACAGTCAAACATGATATTAAGCTGATGTTTACTCACTTAAGCCCACTCAGATTGTGGGTGAAAGCTATATTACAAAGTAAAAAGGACTGGTTGACAACAAAGTATTACAGAATGGCACCCCAACTCCTGTTGTTGTTGTTGTTAAGTGCCGTCGGGTCGAATCTAACCCATAGCGACCCTGTATAGGGTTTCCAATGAGCAGCTGGTGAACTTGAACCACTGACTTGGAAGTTCAAATGATTTTGCAGTCTGACGCATTAGCCCACAGCCAACTCCTGAACACACCAGTTACTATCCTTATACAGAGAGCAGACAAGTGTCCATCCAAAAATCACTTAGTCTCTCTGTGGAAACACCAGTGACAAACCTTAGAGCTAAGGTGGTTCCACATTTTATGGTAGCATCTGCCTTCAATTATATAAAATAACCTCTGTTTTAGAAGAAAAATAAATATGTTCTTCTCATTCTCCTTTTTTATCTCCTAGTGAAGAATTTCAAGGAGTTCTGGTAGCATAGTGGTTACGAATCGGCCTGTGAACCGCAAGGTCAGCAGTTCAAAACTACCAGCTGTTCCATGGGAGAAAGATGAGGCTTTCTGCTCCCGTAAACATTTACAGCCTCAGAAACCACGTACAGGGTCGCATGAGTCAGAACCGATTCCACAGCACATAACCACTACCACCACCAGTGAAGAATTTCAGCTCTTCTTACCAAACTCTTCAAACTTGCTCAAAGGAGAAAGATGAGATAAACAATGTATTTGTTGTGGATGGGGTACATGAAATTTTATATTGTTTATGTCGTTAGGTGCTCTCCAGTCAGTTGTAACTCACAGTGACGTTATGTATAACTGAACAAAACACTGCCTAGACTTGAGTCATCTTCACAATTGTTATATTTGAGCCCATTGTTGAGGTCTTCCTCTTTTTCATTATCTGTTTTATTTAGCATGATGACTTGTTTTTTTTCTGGTTAAAACACTTTTAACTTCACACAAGGTTTAATGTACTTTCCTTCCTATGTGACTATTTTACATATATCTCAGAATCCATGTAAATGAAAGTAGATCAATTATGTTTACCCATACTTCATTTCTGAGCTCTTATTAACTATTCAACAAATTAAATGGTGGTTTTATAATGTGCTCATTGTTGTTGTTGTTGTTAAGTGCCGTCGAGTCGGTTCCGACCCATAGCAACCCTGTACAGGGTTTCCGAGGGTGTAAATCCTTACGG
>NW_006408720.1:4258526-4261508 GCF_000296735.1 Chrysochloris asiatica | reverse complement strand
GATTCGTAACCACTACGCTACCAGAGCTCCCTTAGATTAAAAGAAATGCCCATGTAATATGGTTACTAGAAAGACCCTTACCTTAAAAGCAAGAGTAATATGTTAGATAATATGGCTAAGCACTTTTTTTCTTGCTGACAGAGACAATTTTTCATCAACAGCAGTACATATAGAAGAGTAACATAATGGTAGGATAGAGCAGATGCTAAAATTTAGTCAGACATAAATCTCTTTCACTTTATCTCCTTTAAAATACAGAGGAGACAAGAAGAAAAACAAATAGCTTAGAGAACAAACATAAATGATGGGCATCTCAAGGAATGTTAATGCCCAATCCTAAGAACCTGTACATGTTAACATCTGGAAAAGCAAATGATATTTAATTTAATAAGATGACAGTAATGAAACACCTGGTACCATATCCAAATATAGACATGCACCAAGTACTAAAATGGATTTATGCTTTTGTTTTTGTTAACCTTTACAGACATGCAATTATCTGTCTATTAATGTAATTTATATACTCACAAATATTTCCATTCATAATATCAGTTATAACTTGTATTTGCTTCAAAAATTGACCTAAATTAAATCTTTTACAAATTCTATCTCTCTGTGAAATCACTCTTCATACTGGCACTTTTTTTCCCCTGCATTTTTTCACATTGTATCACAAGATTGTAATTGCTATTGTTGTTAAGTGTCGTAAAGTTGGTTCCAATTCATAGCAACCCTGTAGAGCATTTCTGAAGAGTGTTTGATGAGTTCAAACTGTCAACCTTGCAGTTCAAATTGACTTTGTGATCAAGTGCTTATCCAGTGGCACAACACACAATTCTAAAACTTAACTCCACAGAGCTTCTTTCTTCTTCAAGCTGATCAAACTTACAATTATTAACCACACAAGTAAATATAAATTAATTTCAATTTTATTTGGATATAGTTTGCTTTTCTTCCCTCCTCAGTTACATTTAACTCCCTATTCTGTGGCTGGACTGCAAAGTCAGTTTGAATCACAAGCTTGGCTGTTTAAGCTCACCAGTCATTCTGCAGAAACCCAATATACGCTTGTTATAGGTTGGAACTGACTTGACAGTACTTAAAAACAGCAACATTCTGTTGCAAAGAAATGGCCATTTCAAATATGTTTTCTTTTCTTTTGTGGTATATAAAATGATGAACACGTGAAAATATTGTTTTTCTTTAAAATAATATTTTATTCCAGTTATAAAAAATGAAACTTGATTATTTTGAAATAAAACTATCAATAAAGAATATCACAATAAAGTAAAACATTGCCTTAAACTCTACTTAATAAATGACTGTTAATATTTCAATAAACATCTCTCTGAATAGTTTTTTATTTTGTGTGCCCTCTCTCACTTACTCTCTCTCACATTCTTTCTACATCTCTATTTATCTGATTATATTTTTACATAAACTAGATAAAATGTTTATCCTATAATATTTATTAAATAAATTTGTCACATCTGCTTATTTTTTCCAGTATTATCAAAAAATAAAAGTAAGATAAAACCATATTTTTATGTTTGTAGTCAGTATGGGGGAATCTTCATGAGGCACTGTATGATAAGCACTGGACTGCATATCATGAGGTCGGTGGTTCAGAACCATCAGCTGCTCCTCAGAAACTCTGCACAGGGTCACTATGAGTCGAATTGATTCCATGGCACACAACAACAACAGCAAAAGAGTCAATATATGGGATTACAGTGGCTTTGTATGATAAGCACTGGACTGCAAACCACAAGATCAGTTGTGTGAGCAAACAAATCCTCCATGGGAGAAAGATGAGGTTCTCTGCTGCTATAAAGAATTACAGCCTCAAAAACTGTATAAAGGGTCACTATGAGTTGGAACTGATCAATGACACTTAACAACACCTACAATCAATAAGGCACTTAACAACAACAATCAATATATGAAAAATAATTTCCTGGAAAGGGAAAACTAGATATTAGTTAGGCCTTGGATAAAATAGGTAAGAATCTTGAATGAAATAGCTATATTCTTTCTTACTTTTTAGGTCATAAAGCTAAACAATCAGTTTCTGGTTATGATTACTATGGGTCCTGTAATAGTATATTTTTGGGGTACTCAAAAATTCATATTTTAGTAGAATTTTGGTAGCAAATAACAAAAATTAGCATAATAACAACAAAAATCTGATAATATCTTAAGCATTCAGGGAGACTAATTTCCTTTAGTGTCACTTTTAGGTGCCATTGAGTCCATGCTGAGTCACAGCAACCCTATGCACAATAGAACAAAACACTGGCTGGTCATTTTCAGCCACTTTTCCCTGATAAGAACTAACCAAGGCCAACTTTTCAAATTTGGAACGGGTGCCACCATAGTAGGATTATTGCACATAGATCCTCTATCCTTCAATGGGGCTCACAACCTTGGGGCTCACAACCTCAGCACTCACCTCCATACAATGCTGACTAACTAGATAGTGGGAGCTTCCCTGGGGATTCACACTAGTAGAGATAGGCTTCACCTCTGGTCACCATGGAGTGTGGGGAGCAAGAAAAAAAATCACATCGTTGTCTCTGTATGTCGCAGATCATATTTGACAGACGGTTTCAAAATGTACTATGAAAGTAAGGAAAAAATGCACTCAGATATTAAACTATACAAGTAATAAACGGAAAAGATGAAGATAATTTCTGAAATGTGAATATGTTCTTGTCTCTGAAGCCACTAACTAATGCTCAAGATGGCTGTTGCAGGTCTGCCTGGCTGCCACAGTTCAGCAATCACTTAATTTCTTCCTGTATCTGCTCTGCTCACTCCCCCAATAAGCATTCAATCTTCTTCTCTATCCTTTCATCTATAGTCCAGAATTCTGGAACTATCATCTGCATCTGTCTCATTTAGTTTTCTGTCTCTTTGCTGTGTCTGTACTGCCTTTTGGTCTAGCCTGCCATTTTGTGCCATATCCTTATTTTCTATACA